>NC_083344.1:94509155-94740320 GCF_019175385.1 Lycium barbarum
TGGTCTTCTATACTCATTAGTTCAGCTGTTGAATCTTCTGGTATTGTTCTTAGCGGTTGTATATTAGATAAACCTATTTCTTCATCTTCGCTATCTGCTTCTTTTTTATTTCCTTTTTCTAATTTATATAACCTGGTTTCTAATTCGTTCATTCTAGTTTCTAATGTCATTATTCTTATAGTAGGGTCTTCTATTTTTTTATGTCTTTCTTCTTTGTGTATATTTGTCTTAAATTATTTTTCTATACACATGATACATCCTTCTATAAAACAATTTTTAGATTTTGCTCTTTTATCTCTACTAGGAAACCATTTACAAGAGAAACATGCATTACTATCTAAACCTTTATTTCTTTCGAAGTCATGACTACAGTCTTCTTATATATTTGCTAAATTATCCATTTGAATTGGTTCTAGGTCTATTTTTTCTAATCCTATCTCATTAATTAATTCTTCTGTTTCTGAGTCTGATGAGTCTGTTTTAATTTTTTCTTCAGTATCTACACTACTATGAAGTATATACTTTCCATGTCTGACATATATTCATCTACATTTATTAAGGTTTCTTGAAAGTCTTCAATTAGCTGTGAATTTCATGTCTTATTATTTATTCTTTTGGACATGTATTTGCTAAGTGTTCTACACTTCCACAAGTAAAACATTCCAGTTTATTTTTATAATTTCTATCTATTCTGTATTTTCTTATATGTCTATTTCTGTCTAAATAGGGTTTTCTGGCTGATGATTTTCTAAGATAGTATTTCTTTCTATTGTATCGAGAGTAGTTTCTATTATATTGGGTTCTGTATTTCTTATACTTTTTCTTTTTATAATTGTCTTTATCGTAACTCTGAGTAGTGTATACCACGCTTTTACAAAAATTCATCTCCTTTTATTTTAATTGTTTTTGTATTTGTATATGCGTGCATTTTTCTTGTAGTATATCCATTATATGTTGTATTCTATGTCTTATTGACCATTTTAAATTAGGATTTTGTACTACTCCGTCTCTTTTATTCCATCTGTCTTTTATTTCTCTTCCTAGAGCTCCTGGTAATTTATTAAATAATTTCTTTCCTAGTTCTTGGCTAAAAGCGTTTCCACTAATTGTACAATAATAAAAATAATCATTTAAAAAAAAAATTAATATGAAACCGACTACTTATACTTAACTGCTCTAATTTAATTAAAGCATGTCTCTGTAGTATTACTAATCCACTATTTGGATCTTCTCTTGTAATTAAAGTATGTATTTTATTAGTAAAATTGTATGGATTTGCTCCCATGGATACTAAGTATTAAAATTCCATCAGAAAATCTTCCTTATATGCTTCACATAGAGCTTTAGCTGATTCTCCTAAAAATGTCTCTAAGTATTTATACATAGTTTCAGCATCTGTATCATTATAAGTTTTTATATAGTCTGCTACTACTATTCCTTTCCAAAGGTTTATTATTGAATTCCATCTTTGTGGATCATGAGGTGCTATATTTAATATTTTCCCTTTATTACCTCCTTCTTGGAGAATAATAGGTTCTTCTATAGGTATTCTTTTCTCTGATGGTTTTACATTGTCTATAGGTTCTCCTGTTGTTCTAAAAACTCTTCTTCTAGGTACATTTCCTGTGCTCGTGTCTACTATGTATTATTCTCCTGTTGTTCTTTGAAATGGACTAGAACTAGACGCACTAGATTCCATTAATTCTTTTTGACTTATTATCGAGTCTATCTCTATTTCGTCATCACTATATTGCATATCTTCTAATATTTTATCGAATTCGTCTGATTTCTTCTGGTATATATGTTCTACTCTATATCCCCAATTATCAGTTCGAGCTTCACATAATTTAAAGTGACTTACGGTTTCTTCTATTATTAATTCTCCTAACTTACATCTTTTACATCTAAAAAGTATATTTTTGTTATCTTTATGGAGTCTTTTTGCTTCTTCTATAGCTATGTCTACTTCAAATTCTTCTTGTATTAATTCTATGTCCATAAGGGTTGACTCAGTAGTTTCATTTTCATCTAGAGTACTTTCTTCTTCTATGTCTCTTTGTGATGTATAATTATAATTGGTAAATCTTATAGATGTCTCTCCTCTAGAATTAGTGTACATTAGGTGTGACTCTGGCTGTAGAATCTTCTTTCTACTAAAGTCTTCTAATTTCCATTCTAACCCTGCGTATTCTTCAGGATTTATTTTTATAGGTTTAATTTATTCCTCTATTTCCCATTAATTCTACGACATCTTCTACTTTAATTTTAAATTTAGTATTACTATTATTCGTCATTTTTCTTAAAAATCCTATGCACATTAATAAATTATTACCATTACACATTTCTTCGTATCCTTTAGTCTTTATTCCTATTTTTATATGTTTTTCAAATTCTGATAAATTCATTATAAAGTCTGGACTAATATAAAAAATTCCTCCATTATTTGTCATATCTACCTCTGTTATTCCGATTATTGACTTCTTCATGTCTGACCATCTATCATCGTAAATTACTATTAAGACTTTAGTTCCTAAATTTTTTCTAGTTAATCCTTTTAATCCTATTACTATTAATATCATATGCATTAGCGTCCTTCCAGTATTTTTTTATTTGTCTTAAAGCTTCTGGATTTATTAGATTTATAGTAGTAACTTTAGTTCCTATGGCTGACAACTGCTCTTCTCTATAATGTCTATATAATTGTGCTATTCTTGAAAACTGTCCTATGTTCTATAAAGTCTTTGGATTTAATAGTTTTAATTAATTTTGTTGGAAAATCTGTATGTCTCGGTCTACATCTATTACCTCACTTAACTGTTGGTTGTTTTCCTCTGGTGTTCTTCTACTTAAAATTCATGATAAGAAACTATTACCTATTCTATTATCTGAAAAACTTACTCTTGGCCTTTCTTGCCTTTCTGATCCTCCTTCGTATCTTGATCTAATTGAAAGAAGGTACATTTTTGTGCTTTTCTAGTTATTTTGACTTTTTCTTTTTTGAGGTGTTATTTCTACCTTTTTTAATTGGTCTATTAATTCTTCAACTTCTTTATTTTTAGAGGTCTTTTTATTTTTCTCTTTTTGTTGTTCACTTAACAACCGAACGCGCTCACTTATTAATTCTAACCTTGGTACTATTATTTCTATTTTCTTTATTATTTCTAATATTAATGAAATTATAGTAATATTTTGTTGTAGTGTTATTTGATCCGATTTAGCGTTAGGTATATAATCTTTATAGTCTGTTGGTAAAGGTATAGACTTTTCTATTAATTTTGAGGCTTCTTCTTGAGCTAAGGTTGGTCTACTCATGAAAGAGTAATTTCTTTTAGTTCTTCTACTGTCTTTTTAATTCTTTAATATCACTAGTTAAAACTTCTACCTGTTGCGTTATTTTACAGACTATTTGGATTGTCTTTAGTTCTATCTCTTTTGGTCTTTCTGTAATAACTTTAACTAACTTTTCTATTTCTGTCTTTGTAGGTAATTTTTCTAGATTAAATTTGTTAACTAGAGTCTGGACTTTCTTTTCTAATTCTAATTCTTGTGTTTTTAAGTAATCGAGATTTTGTTCTCATTTTTTGAAAGTTTTCTTTTGCTTAGTCTGGGATGCTTCTACCACCACTAATATTCTAGTAATGTCTTTATTATTTTCTTGTATTTTTTCACTAAAATTTATGACTAAATCTACTAATATGTTCAACTGTTTGTCTTCACTATGTAATATATGGTCTCCGTTACTGAAATTACACTTTATAATACTATGATCTTTTAATGTTCTATATTTCTTTTCTGGGTATATTCTTAAGTCTAAGTATTCTAGATTTTTTAATGTATCTATTTTTCTAGCCTTATTTATTATCCTAACGGATTTTTTATTTTGCATACTTTCTTCTGGTACTCTATACTAGTTGTAAATCTTTCTATATCTTCTCTTATACCTTATAATTCCCACGTTATAGCAGAGATTGTCTCTTCGTTAATCTGACTTTGTAAGAGTCTATTGTTTATTAGTGATGATAATGTTTCTGAATTTATTATCTCTAAATACGCACTTAAGGCTTTTTCTACTTGTCTATATTCTCGTCTTTTCTCTATATCTCTATATAAATACCAATGATTGATAGCTATTTGTTTAACAAAGGGTAGTGTTCTCATATAATTAATATGGTCTAAATCGCTTTTGGTTCTTTGAGGTCTTTCTAGATTTTATATATCCTAGTAACTTATATTCTAATCCTGATATTATATCTATTAATTCTTGTAGTCTTAACTGGTTTTCTTTGATACTACTTAACTTAATATATTTTGGGTATAGGTTATTTAATTCTTGTTTGACTTCTAAATAATGATCTTGCATCTATTAACCTAAAGGCATACACTTTACTTTTTGTTCTAGCTGTCTAATATAGTCTTCAGTTCTAAATATCTCGTCGTTGGTAAACTGAATTTCCCAAAGGAGATTATTTCGAAAACTTAATATTGTTGTGTGATTATTCAGTTCTTCTCTATAAGCTATGTCTAAATAGTAAAATTACAAGTTGTTAGTTTAAGTCCGATTTCAACATTGAAGCTCATATAAGTCAATTTATATTCCAATCCAAATCCATCACATCTCAAACTTTGGCCCACACGTCTCCTTTATTTTTTTTCGGTCCAACAAATTCTGGGCTTCCAGGCCCAAAGCAGTCCGTTTTAGATCCAGAATTGGTCCAAAAAATATGTCCAAGTCTTTATTTGTTTAACAAAGAACCCAAGTACAGAATTTGATCCTTGTGATTGCAAAACATGTGATTTTTGAAATCAACTTATTCCTACTCATTTTCAGTTTAAAAGGAAATGTTACACAATTTTTTTTTACCACGGGCTTATTGCCCAAGAAAACTCGTCACCAATATTTTTGGAGACATCACTTTTTTTTGCATTGATTCAGCTTTAAATTCTATTTTTTCATCATACACTTAACCGTACTATTATACCAATTTTAAGTTCAATTTCATGCAAAGTTGATCACTATCCGAGTTTGAAAATAGTTTGGCAACTTCCTAAAAACAATATGTGTCTTTTCCTAAATTCTAACTTCTATAGGGTTCCAATATAGCATACATTTCGTTCACATATACAATACATATACACATAATAATATACATAAGTAGAGAAAAGGAAGAATGAGAATTTGGACTAGTGGGCCTACCCAAGCCCACCAGTGACCATTTTCACCCATTGTTGGGCCTTCAATAAATATTAGCTTCCCTTTCCATTTTTTACGCGGACTCGAAAAAAGATAGTGATGTTGGGCCTTAGGCCCAACAGGTTTCAATGCAAAGGAGCAACCAAACGGCCCACGATGTTTCACATGCCAACGCAAAAGGGGAAAAAGAAGTTGAGGGTTTGAAAGTATCTTAACTATCTTATGAGACAAAGAAAAAATTTAAAGACTAAGTAGAACATTAAAGTAGACATAGGTACACAAATACACAAACACAATCCATATATATTCTTAACAAATTTCAGAAAACAAACACGATATCTCCCAGCCCAAAATAAGAACAAGTAGGACAGGCCCAAATAACTTAGATTGAAGACCAGGCCACAACAATCCACACACAGGCCCATAAGATAAATACTTACAGGGGATGATTTGGCCCAACACTTAGTATAATAAAACAAGTTTCAGAATTTGTTTATGAGGTATAGAAAATATATTTCTTTGTATACATCATGGTGTATACAAGTCATGTATATTTCGTATACATTCAATACATAGCATGTATATCAACAACAAAACAAGGGAAAAGGAGTGGGATTTTCATGGCAGTTAACCTAACAAAGGCAACACTTAACAACTTCAAATACACAACTTTTACTGAAAGGGAAAAAGTCATAGATTCCTACACTTTTTGAAGTGAAACTTAACTTTAAAGGATGGCTTCAACAAAAAATGACTTACTTGAGCATATTAATCCCTTTTATTTAACCTAGAGGGTCCCATAATGTATGATTTCATATAAGGGAATCCAACAACCAAAATGGAAAGGGATTTGACTGAATTTGACTGGAAACTCTAAGTTTTGTTCCCTTCCTTTTTAGTCCTAGATAAGTCACACCTATAATCCTTCATATTTTAAGTGACATACCTCTTGTTAATGACCTTCAAATCCGACTTTGTTTTTACTCAAGTGTAAACAGACATGACTATGCGCAAACTAGGTGTAAATCATTTCAACAACAAGTTTTCAAAGCAGAGACTCAAAATCCTTAAGTGTAAGGAGCATAGACACTTTTAACATACCCCAAGATAAAGACAGACAAGAAACTTCAGCACCAGTATTTTAAAAAGAGTAAAACAGGCTATCATTTTTTACTCTTAGACAGACTAGTTTCCAAGGAACCAATACACCATGGGTTTATCTAATGTAATCAAGATTTTTACTAATATCCACAGTGGAAGACATAGTCAAAAAACACACAAGAGTCATAGTTAATGAGTTGCAGTTTTAATCAAGTGAAAAAGTGTAGGGCATCTTTTAAAAGCAAAGTAGCAAACTCAATCAGTGACCTGATTTAATTAAGTGCACAAACCAAACTTAGTCAACTACTAACCATGATTTAGTAGACTAACATGAGGAAAACATGGGCCAAACAGTCCTACATAGTAAATTAAGTGCATAAACATGGTTAACAAAGGTCATGAACCAACTAACCTTAAACAACAACAACAACAACAACATACCCAATGAATCCCACAATGTGGGGTCTGGGAAGGATAGACTGTACGCAGACCTTACCCCTACCTTAGGTAGGGAGGCTGTTTTCGGAAGACCCTCGGCTCAAGAAAAGGCATAGGAAAGGATAGATACGGGCAAACAATTCAAAGCAATTATGAAAATGAAAACAACAAAAGTGAATAAGCCATGATAAACCATTATGTGCAAACAGATATTCGCAGAAATCAGGGGACAAGAAACTAAAGATCAATGCAGCTACTCCTAAGAAAGGATAAACGCGACTACCTACTAGCCTTCTACCCTGATCTGAGTCCTCCATACCCTCTTATCTAAGGTCATGTCCTCGGTAAGCTGGAGATGCGTCATGTCCTGTCTAATCACCTCTCCCTAATACTTCTTCGGCCTACCTCTACCTCTTCTTAAATCGTCCATAGCCAGCCTCTCGTACCTCCGCACTAAGGCATTTGTGTCTCTATGCATCACATGTCCATACCATCTCAGCCTCGCTTCCCGCATCTTGTCCTCCATCGAGGCTAATCCTACTTTGTATCGGATAACTTCATTCCTAACCTTATCGCTCCTAGTGTTCCCACACATCCATCGCAACATTCTCATTTCCGCCACTTTCATCTTCTGAACGTAAGACTTCTTGACTGGCCAACACTCCGCCCCATACAACATAGTCGGTCTAACCACCACTTTGTAGAAATTGCCTTTAAGTTTTGGTGGCACCTTCTTGTCGCACAACACTCCGGAGGCAAGCCTCCATTTTATCCACCCTGCACCAATACGATGTCTGACGTCATCATCAATCTCTCCATTTCCTTGTATAATAGACCCAAGATAATTGAAACTATCTATCTTCTGTATGACCTTGGTGCCAAGCTTCACTTCCACGTCAGCCTCATGCACTACATCACTGAACTTGCACTCTAAGTACTCCGTCTTAGTCCTACTCAACTTGAAGCCTTTAGACTCTAGGGTTTGTCTCCAAACCTCCAGCTTAGCGTTAACTCCGCTGTGAGTCTCGTCAATCAGGACTATGTCATCCGCGAATAACATAAACCATGACACCTCACCTTGAATTTCCTGTGTCAATCCATCCAACACCAAGGAAAATAAAAAATGGGCTAAGAGCTGATCCCTGGTGCAACCCCATCATAATTGGGAAGTGCTCCGAGTCTCCTCCCATAGTCCTTACCCTGGTCTTGGCCCAATCATACATGTCCTTGATCGCCCTAATATACGCCACAGGGACACATCTGGCCTCCAACCATTTCCATAGAACCAACTAACCTTTAAACAATTTAAGAAAATAGGCATGATAAATAGTATAGATCAATAGACCTTAGAACACAGGTAAGCACTTTATAACTAGCAAACTACAAATTAGCTAATCTTGAACAAGCAAGTAAGCACCATTAGACATGATTAACAGAAACCAACTAATCTCAGACAAAACAAGTATTTAGGCATGATTAGCAAAATACACATCAACTAATCCTAACCAGGTAAGTATTTAGATAGGATCAAATAGAGGTTGTACACTACTAATCCTATTTGAGCACATCGGCAGGATTAATACAAGTTATGAATACCTAATCTCGTTAGACATATAGACAGAATTAATAAACTATTTAACTTAGATTAATAACCTAACTAAACAACATGATTAAAAACTACAGAACTAAAACAAATCTAAACTAAGATTAACTAAGCCTCATAAACTATACAACAACAGAAACATAATGAATTACATAAGGCAGCTTAAAGTACTAAAAAAAATAACTAAAAGGAAAAAGGATTACCTTTTTGGAGTGAAGCCTTGGTCGAGTTTGAACCTTGGAGATCCTTTTGCTCCTCAACCCCTCAACTCAGCCATACGACAAAGAAAAAATACTTAAAATTTACTTAACTCGAAAATTAAAGTTTCAAAGTAATTTTTTGCCAAAACTTAAGAGAAATCGAGTTTTTAGTGAATATGTGTGATATTTCGTTCAAATTCCTCTCCAACAATGTGATTTGGGGGTTCTTTATATAGAACCCAAAAAATCTCAAAATCCTAGTTATAACCGATATGGGAGAAATCCACATATTTGAGGATTGCTTCCCCACACCGCGTTCAAAGGCTGAGATCAACCTTAAGAATTCATAAACGGTTGAATTCGACCCAACAATGGATCAATCCTCATGGTTCATCATGAACCAATAGGAATTCAGTATTCAAACCAAGTGCAAACAAAAATAATTAAAGTTTTTCAGCCATAAGACCATTGCAATGCAGAAAAGTGAAGAAAAATGAGGGATTATACCTTATTAAGGTTGCGTTTGTTTGAGTTTGGAGACGCAACATTAAATGTTTGCTCGATCCAGCTATGCAAGGCCTGAAAAAGGTGTTGTACACCTGCTACTTTGCAGAATATGGCAAAGATGACGCAGGAGAGAGAAGGGAAAATGGTGGCGGCGCTAGGGTTTTGGGTGAAACCCTTGAAAAAAACCAAATGAACCTTCAACCGGTCTGTTTGGCTGAGGACACGAACCGATATATTGGTGTTTCGTGGGCTGAGTCTGGCCCTGTATTGAGTTAGACTCGGTCCAAATTTTAAGAAAAAAGGAGAGGGGCCAGATATACATGATATATGTGTATATATCATATACATGCTTATAAGAAGGGGTAGAAAAATGCAAGTTAATACAATAGCCATAATTTGAAGTTTATTCATAATTTGAACATTTCAAAATATGGCCACACCTAATTCAAACAACCAATTGAGGCTAATTTTGTAAAAATGACTTTAATTGACTTGAACCAATTAGTGTTTTAAAAGGCATTTTCGGGGCGAGCCCTGGGGCGGGGCGTACCAAAAATGCCCCGGGGCGATGGGTCGGGGTGAAAGTCTCCAAAGGCGTAAGCCCAGCAATTCGGGGCGTACGCCCGGGCGTTTGGGGCGAGGTTTTTTTGTTGGGGCGTAAGCCCAGAAAACTTCTTCAAACTAAAACGAAATTTGTTAAATAAGTCTTTAATATAATGCCCAAATTCTCAAAAGTCAACATGTAATTACTCAAATGTTATAAAAAGGAACTGGAACATTAAAGTTAAAAGTCAAGACCTTTTTTTATTGCTAGAATGCCTAATATATATTCTTTTTCAATTATTTATCTTGTCTTCTACTATCTCAAAAAAGTAACGAGCAGTCACTTGTACTTGTAAGTAGCATATAATAGATTGTTCTAATTAGTTTTTTTGTGGGGGTGGAGCATATATATATATATATATATATATATATATATCACTTATTTATAGTTTTCTTCAATTTTTTACGCTATTTCACCTATTTAAAAGTATTTATTATAATTATATTATTTTATAAAATACTAAAAATTAAAACTCCATGGGGCTTACGCCTCACTGAGGCAGACGTAAAACGCCCCGCCTTACGCCCTCGCCTTTTAAAACACTGGAACCAATGAACTTGGTTGTTTCAATTAAGGCCATAATTAGACTAACAATTAATCATTTCAATTGTCGCCAATATTAGCCATGCAGTAAACAATTCATGGAATTTAACCACAATTAAACATTCAAGTAATTATGATTAGTTCTAATAAATTGTACATATGAAAAATTAAGAATTGAGAGGTAGAAATGATTAATTCATTTACTTAATCAGATTCCTTGAATTAGACAGGGTGGAATGCTTGCTAATTGATTTTTCTAGTAATTTTAACAATTAAATGAATAATTGTTTTCAAATGATCTTCTTGATTGACTTTAGAAAATGGCTCATAATTATTGCAAATTATGTAAATTAATTTCCAAATTATTTATAGAATTATAGAAATTATTTTGCCAAATGAAATGGCAAAATATTATCTGAATAATTTTATAAAATCATTTTGATTTGTAGAAAATACATATTTCACTCTGTTTTATATTCAAGGACTCTGAGTGATTACAATAAATTATGGTAGGTCAAAAATTAGGAGTCAATAACCGCCCCTTCGGTGTTCGGGGATGGTAAAGCCATCCCTGAGTAACAAAATTTAACTAACCCTGATTTTTGACTGACCTAACTCATACTACCTCTTATTTTATGCAATTTTCAAATATGTTGCCGGACCCTGGCTTCTGGGTTTCCTACATATCTCAGGTCACATGGAATTCAGGCCACTTGTAGTTCGACTCAATTTAGACTCCTAAATGAAAATTTAAGGAAATTTCGGAATCCCCGACTATCAAACTGGGAAGTCCAGAGTGATTAGTTGGAGTGTGACTGACTCTCTGCATTGAGTCCGCCTACATATCCCTATTTTTAGGAATCAAGTCACATGTAGTCTGACTCAATCGGAGGAAAAGGATATCCCTTATATGGGAACGCCTTTGTGTGTGTGCCAGTGTGCATCCGACCGGTTGCGGAATAATAAAAAGCAAAGCAAATGAGAAAATAAAACATTCTTGTGTGGCTGAGCATGGTGAGGAGTGATCTTCCAAGTCCTGGCTAGAGATCTTGACTCTTATGGGCACCCTATCTCGACCAGCTTCGTAAGAAAAAGTTTCACGTTTGCTCCGCATATGTCTGGATTTGATTTGCTCAGCCTACTCCCTCTGATGGTTGTAAATCTGTTCCCACCTACTGAGTCACGTTGGTTGGTTTTAATGACAAATACTGCAGTCGTCCGACTGGATTTACATCATCTTGATTTTTTGGAGAAAATACTGCGGTCACTCAATCGGATTTACATTTCTTTACCATTTTGATTATATTTGTATGCTTGTATGAATGGCCCTCTCGGTAGTTCATATGAATGGTCCTCTTGGCATGTTTGTATGAATGGCCCTCTTGGCATGTTTGTATGAATGACCCTCTTGGTATATTTTGTATGAATGGCCCTCTCGGCATGTTTGTATGAATGGACATCTCGGCATGTTTGTATGAATGCCCTCTCGGCATGTTTGTATGAATGACCTTCTTGACATGTTTGTATGAACGACCCTCTTGGCTACAGGAAAAAGATATGCAATGGCCCTCATGGCAAATAAGAAGAAGTGATGGCCCTCTCGGCGACAGGAAAATAGATATGCAATGGCCCTCATGGAAATAAGAAAAAGTGATCGCCCGCTCGGCAACAGGAAAATAGATATGCAATGGCCCTCATGGAAAATAAGAAGAAGTGATGCGAACGACAGATATGGCCAATTTGGCTAAATCGTCTTTCTTTCGTCCTTCATGCTGGTTGTGACCCTCGTGGTAAGATACGTCGTGTTGTTCTACTATGACCCTCTTCGGTCGGATATTTTTCCGTTAGGCCTTTTGTTCTTTGTGGGCCTTTATGGCCAGGTGTTTGCGCTCAAGGAGTTTTCGTCCTTTTGTGGCCCTTGTTGCTAGATATTCGCCCTTGTGGCGTTAAAATCCTTTTGTAGCCCTCGTTGCTAGGTATTTTCCCTCGTGGCATTCAAATCCTTTTGTAGCCCTTGTGGCTAGGTATTTTCCCTCGTGGCATTCAAATCCTTTTGTAGCCTTTGTGGCATCAGATACTTCAAAGCGCATAAGCACCAGAGCTATGAGTATTAAGTGAAGAAGCTGAGACACTGGGTGAGCTCAAGAAGAAATAGCAAGAAAAGGGAAAAGGTTATTGCTACCACGAGACAAAAACTACTAGGGGACAAAAGAGGAAAGTTGAAGAGGAGCTGAAAAAGGCAATATAGGCGAGCAAAAAAAGCACTGCTCCAAGATCAAGGGCTGCCAAGCCTGCTTTAGCATCTATGATTGAATCAACAGAGGAGAAAGAGACTGCTGAGAGGGAAAGAAAACGAAAGGGTAAGAATATGGTCACCCCAAAGTCAAGACCAATCAAAGGGCAAAACGCAGTTTAAGTTGGTGGATCAGTCGACTGATAGTGAAAAAGATGAATTTTCTGAATCAGAGGACCAAGACTTCAAGGACATTGATAACTACTATGACTCTGAGGATTTAAAGGATCCAGCCAAGCGAACAATCCTGATAATCAAAAGGCAATCAGTTCTGAGAGGAAAGGTAGTCACTGGTCATAGAGGACCTGAAATGGTCACACTCTTAGAAAAGATTAAGCACCAAGGATGGAGTAACCTATTTCTTCCAAGAAACGAAAAGAAGAAGATATGCAAGGAACTGGTTACTGAATTTTAAGTTAATGCAACCTTTAATGGAGAGCAACTCACTAGCAATATGCTGGGAGTTAGAATTGTGTTGTATGCTCAGAAGTTGGGTGAAATTCTGCATGTGCCCTCTGAGGGATGGGCAAGGTATGCAAAGAATGAATGGCCATTGCATCATTGGATGGCAAGCGTTGTGGACATGAATAGGAAATTCTCAAACAACCCAGCAATAACAAAGCACATGAGGGTACCAAAGAGAGAGATGCCAAAGCTTTACCAACTATACTTCAAAGTTATTCATCGCAAGATTGTGCCTAGAAAGGAAAGAAGGGCAGAGGCAAGCTTCTTGACACTGCTGTTCAAATAAATTTTCCAGTCTCATGATTTAGCACATGCAAAAGATCTCTCTACAGGAGAACAAAGACCATGGGTTGGTGTACGGGTTCTGGTTGACTGAAGTATTTAATCACTTTATGGTGCCCATCAAAATCTGGCAGTATCAAACAATGAATGATTTCATAGGGAGTGTGGATCAGGTTGATGAACCAGTTCCAGTAGAGGATGCTGAAGAGAAACTGCAGATCTTGAGCGATCAGCTCGCAGTCAAGGAGGCTGAGATTGCAGCATTAGAAGAAAAGCATCACTTTTCCTTGGATACGCTGCGTGTTAAGTATGAACGTGAGCAAGAAGTTCTAAACACTCAGCTAGAAACTCTACAGACTGCACTGGATAGCGAGAGGGCAAAAAATACAAAGAATATTCATGAATAGGTTGCATCTCTCACTAAGAATTCCTCCTGCATCTCCAAACCATCCTCCTAGCCTTTCTTAGCTTTTCTTAGCATTTCTTAGCATCATTTGGTTAGCCTATCTCAGGCTTTTTTTTTTTTTTTTTTTGTCTATATGTTTGTTGATGACTTTGATAGTGTTCTGCTCTTCTAATGATGGAAACTGTTCTACTCTCTTATATTTCGATGTTATTTTTTGTGCTTAAAATATTCATGAAGATATAATATGAGCAAATGGTTTTATTTGTGTGTATATGTGATAGCCCTAGTGGCCATGAGTTTTATACTGTTATTCAAATTAATGCTTCACTGAACTGAGACAGCTTTTTAATAATGTCAAAAGGGGGAAGATGCACTGTGTAATGTTTATGACCTAGTTCAATCTTTGTAGTGTGTTGTTTATTTACTAGGCAGTAAGATGTGTGCAACAGGTTACACAGTTACTTTAAAGCATAAGTCTGTCATCATAAAAAATAGGGAATTTGTTGGCATAAAGCATGTGAGTTTTGATGATTGACAAAGCAAACAAATGAGGCAAGTGAACTAGGTATGCAGACATGTTTTATTTCAGATACAGGCGGTGAGCTAGGAGAAGATAAATCAGAGACAGTTGCTGAACAATGGTGAATGAAACAGGTTTATGGACATGTTCCGTCTCAGAGTGTGACAAGATTCAGATGCAAAAGAAACAGATGGTTGAACCAGGTCCAAGTACATGTTCCAGCTTACAGTCCTACTACGAGTAGGATTGTGTTTTATGGTAAAGACTTGGCGGTTAAGAATTGCAGAATTCCTTGCCATAATTATCAAGATACTTCAGACTCCTACAAGGACAATGAAGCCGCATGGAAAGGCAATAATCCTAAGTCAACTCAAACCCTATTACAACTAATGGGTCGATTCACGAAGGGTTTGGGTTTTGCCGACTTGCTGCGCACTCAATGCTATATGTGTATATCTAAATATTACCAAGAAGAAGGTTTGCACATTCAAAAGAGAGAAATCAGAATATTAAGCAAATACAGTCAATGCAATATTGTGTTCTGATTCCGGAAGTGGAAGTGTCACCTGATACTACAAAGAAGATTAAAGAAGCTATTCTACAGAGTTTATGTTTTACAGTTCTTGTGTCTAAATTTGTGTATTAGGTTGTTTATCGAGTTGTACCTTTATCCTCTTTCATAGAAGCATAAATAATAGGTATAAACAGTTAGTCAAATTCAACTTCAAGTTGGGATAACTTGAAGGGTGCTTACTAGTCTAGGGAGATTAGTAAGATACGAATTAGAGGTTAGTTTCTAGGTTACAGAGTTTATAACTTGAATTTACACAGGCTCACAGTTGTAGTGGAGTTTTGGGAAAAACCCTACAGAGGTGTAGGTCGTAGTTTTTTCACCCTTGTGAGCCAGGTGGTTTCCACGTAAAATTGCTATGTCCTTTACGTTATTGTTCTTTACTATTTCGCATACGCTAAGCTTGGAACATATAGATCAACGTGTTCTATCCTATAGGCGAAAACCTAGTATTGATTACGATAGAAAGTAGGTCGTGCAACCCAACAAACCACAAGATTCAAAAGTCATATTTAATTTCTTAAACTTCGTGTCAAGTCAAAATCAAACAAACAAATTGAAATAGTGAGAGTAATTCATATGTGTTTTTCACCATTAACTCATAACTAAAAGTAGATAGGAAATTCTAAAATTTCTTAACGAAATAAATATAGGAGTGTGAATTTCTTGAACTTTGTGATCTCAAACGTTTCATAATTGTCACTAAGAATAAAAGTTTAACAATTTTCATTAAATTTTAACAATTTTCATTAAATTTTCAAATATAAAGAGTTATCGTTCTTAACGTATGAATTAATAAGAATATAGTGTTTTTTATTTTTGTAAATGGAATATAGTTTATTTCAAAGAGAGAATTTTATAAATTTGCGTGAAATTAGTAATCTGCATCATTCACTTTAAATTAAAAGGAACCTCTCACTACCCAAACTTAATTTATACGTCCTTCATTTGTAATGTAGCTCTAACTCCACATATTTTATGCTGTTCGTTTAAAAATGTCACATAAGTGAAACATACGTAAAAAAGAAAAGTCTACCAATTAATTTTACGAAATTAATCATTTATACCTTCGTTTTTATAGTTAGTCAGCTGGCATGGAGCAAATTTGGACAAAGTTAAAAAATGTCTATTTGACGATTCACATTAAATATCATCACAGTCCAAGCGTGCTTGTTTCTGTGAACCGGAACGATATTATGCCTTAATCCATGGCAAATCAACTACAGTACATGAATCTTACCTTCTCCGTTCATATTACACAATTTAAGATAACAAGAGGTGACTAGTGCTGTGAATCAGTGAATAGTGAATTCCGAATATCAGATGATTAAACCAAAAAATAATACACTATCTAGGGTGTTAGAAACTTAGAATGTGAATCAGTGAATTCTGAATACCAGATGATTAAACCAAAAATAAAAGAACGTACAGCATCACAGTAACTTCCATTCCAGGAGCGGTCCAATTTTGACAAGTGAACCATTTAAGCAACAGGCCCAAGAAGGTATGGTAGTAGTAAAAATGCTGAAGCCACCAGAGCAAACCGATGCTTAAGCTGAACATTAGTGTTCCACGGACCAAACAGAGACTAGTGAGGCAACGTGATAAGTGAATCATACAAGCAAGGCAAAATCTAAGTGGAGCATTCATAACCTGTAAATAATAGTGTTACACGAGCGATAGCTCATCTGCCAAAAGTGCAAGAGATGAGATGAAGTTGCAAGACTTAATTTATCAACATACATTCGAACAATTGAGGCGGAAAAAATTAGGAAGACTGCTTCTGCCCATTCTGCAAAAGCTAGAGGGATGAGCCGCCTTTGCTGCCATGGTGTTGCTTCTCTTCATCCAGTTATCCGGCAACTGACATTAATAATCAGAACAAAAGGGGATGTGCTAATAACCTTTACAAACAAACTAAGCAAGCACGAGAAAGTAACTACAAGCATAATCGAGTTCGTTGTTCTTCTCTTTCTTCTCCAGTTAATGTTGAGGAACTGATGCCTCTTTCAGCTAAGCATCTCTTATAAGGAAGAAAACCCTTCACACGCTTCTTGGAATTTGCTCTTCGCTCAAACAAAGAGGGTACACTAGCTCTAACAGATTCTTCTACCAGATTTCGACTACTCTGAGCTTCAATTTCCAAATTTTCTACTGATTCGGCGTTGGAGCCAGTGGAAGAGCCTTCCTTTTGAGTTTCCTTATCTTCCAAATCTTCGTCGTTAAAGAGTGGACGTCCCTTCATTGGAATTGGATTATGCACCTGACTGCAAGGGAATGCAGCAGATACATACGATGATCCCCACGGTAAAAGAGGTGAAGAGACACTTTGGTTAGGCCTTGTGTAATATGTTGGTGTAGCGGGTCCAATGGTTAAGGTACTTCGGGGACATTCCGAATCCCAGGGCAAAGATTTCGTAGGGAAGGAGCTCCGATGTGACATCCGTGATGCTGGTTCATCATTCTCATCTGTCAATGATAGTTGGCCACAAGTTGAAGAAGTCATATAAGAATCACTGACTAATACGGTTTTACCAAATAGCTTCAGACACTGAGTAGATGATCCCTCATCGGAGCCTTCTTTCACAAAATCATTGTCCTCCGGGAACAACTCTAGTTTCTGCACATACAAATCAAACAGGAAAATCAGATTAGAGTGGTGTCAAATGAGAAATCATACGTAGCAATATGGAAACAACAAAGAAAGCAGTTGCACACGGGTAGTACGTACCACGCAAGCCTGATTGTCTGGATTTGAACTAGCATAAGCTCGAGCAGGTGAAGATCTTCTCTCCTCTAGCATGAAGTCGGATGGTTCAGAAAGTAGAAGATCACCAGCATTCTCAGCAACAACTGATGAAACAGGTGAAGAGCTCTCACTTGGCTTACTGGAATCTGCCGAGCCAAATGCATCTGAACCACGGGCAGACAACACAGAGGTAGGCGACTGATTCTCTTGCTCGGAGAGAGAGAGATCAGGTGGATTCTCTTGCTCGGAGAGAGAGAGATCAGGTGAGGCAGACCTCTTCGATTTCTCTGGAGCTAGGGTTCCATTTTTAACTTGAGTAGCCATTTTACGTGGATAAGGGTGCATTGGCTTTCTTTTAGGTCGAGGAGGAGGGATCTCAATGGATTTCACGGAGCTTACATCACTAATATTCGATTCACGAACAACCTGACCACAAGAAAACATTGAACATCAATAACTAATACGAAACAGATTCGACTCTTATTAATGACTGGATGGATGCCTTTAGAGTCATAAACAATATGACTTACTTTAGAAGGCGGCATATAGATAAAATGGGATAAGAGCAGTAAACCTTTGAGAAAAACTTCTGAGCATGGCTTCTGATCTGAACTGCAGTTTTGGTGCCCACATGCTCTGTGAAATAATTAAATAAGGCCTCATTAGTATAGAATAACATCGGAAATATGCCTTAAATAATCCATTGATTTTATTAGATGTTTACCTTCTATACGTCGCCATGCCCTACCATGAAGCTTTAAAGCTTCAAGGAACTTTCTATGCTCTTCCTCTGACCACTTCTCTCTTTGCTTTGATATGGTGTATGGTTTTCTTACCTGTTTGAGTGAAAATAGATAAGACATGGGCTTCACGTATAAAAAAGGGTAGCCCGATGCACAAAGCATCCCGCATTAGCAGGTCCCCGCACCCGGAGGGGTGTGATGTTGACAGCCTAACCTAATGCAAGCATTAGTGGCTGCTACCACGGCTCGATAATTTACGCAATGTGGGGAGCAACAAACCTTAGGAGCATATTCATCTGCAAGAGTAACTTGCTCTTCCAGCTGGATGCTCCTCAGAGAAGGAGATCCGACATCAACTGAAATGCTGTTCGTTCTGGGAAGGATCGTGTCTGATTCGCTTTGATCCTATATTTTACAATAGCAAAAGACATTAATCACAAGCTCTTTTATTCTATTGAGACAACTCCAAAAAGTTCTATCCACAGAATTTCTGTTTTAAATCAAAGCATCCCTACAAATGTTGAGTTAGGGATGGAAAAAAATTGATATCAGGACAAAACCAGGAAGTATTTTTCAGCTAAACTTCTTCAAAAAAAAAAAAAAAAAAAAAAACCTATGGATAAAATTTTAAAAACCAGATGACTCCTAAAACACAGATGGTGCTATTCCATTCCAGATTTGATATTTTAATGGTTTTTATCCAATTATTCCTAGCACAATTTGTTACCAAAAGCATGTCCAAAATCAGCTCTTTCAAGCCAAAACCACAAATCTAAACTGATTAGCTTTTGATTCTGTTAGTAGATATAGATTCATGATAATAAGTAGTAATAATTCTAAAGACCTGCAATTTTGTCTTTTGTGTACTTCAACCCCCCTTTTAAGACTTGTAGTTAAATCATAAAATGAACCTACCACTGCTCATTAATTACAATAATTCAGCTTTAAAAGGTTGGTTTAAGGCTGGCTTTAGATAATACATTCAAGACATAGTACTTTATATATAAAAATTACCACAGTAGACATCTATGAAATATACTTCCTTGTTGCACAATTACTTTTCTTCAAGCTAATACTCACTTTTTTCCACTTTTTAACCAATTTACAGCAATTCCACATATAGTAGAAATTTCCAAATCCATCAAGCAATTATGAATAAAAACAAATCCTAACTATAATTTGTTGGAACAAACAACAAACATCTTTTTTACCATTGAGAACAGGGCACCTCCTTAAAATAAAAAAAGATATACTTCCTCCATCATAATTTGAGCGTCTTTTTTTTATATTTAATAAGTTTGACACACAAGATTCAAAGAATATTTTTGTATATTGAACCCATCTTACTTCGTGCCTAGTAAAACTAAGACGCTTGAATCGAAAGTGAGTGAGTATCATCTCAAAATTAAATGAACAAGAAAGATAGATAAGATGTATACCCGTATAGTCATTTCTGCAGAAACCGTCAATATTCCTTGAATCAAAATTACCACTCAAAACAACAATTTTCTTGAATCAACTGTGATAAATATGTCACGATTCTTGAATTTTTTAGAAAAAAAAAGACAAGACTAAGCAGAGAGAAAAGAAAGATGAGATAAACTAAACAAGTGAAGAACATATAAACATTTTGGGAAGTGGAAGACTAATAAGAAGGGAGGGGTTCCACGTCATGGGGTAAAGTGTAAGTTTTGTTTTCTTTTGGGGGTATTTTTGGAATTTAGGGTAGAACTATCGAGAAATCCATTCAAGTCTTGTGGCTCACGTTCAAAGACAGCCAACGACACGTGGTAAATTGACGTCTTGTTTCCCTTTTTCAGTTTTATACTATAAAATATCGTGTTTTATTTTAAGCCAAGATATTGACAAAAAGTGCTAGATAATTCATGTTTTTTCATACTCGCGCGTGCCGGAACCTTGTACTTCCTTCTTTTGTCGTCCACGTGTCGACTTTTCCGTGGATGACCTTTTGCTCTTTTTCTGCCATGGTGGGGTATACAGTTTGACAACCTCATCACTTTTTCTAAATTATGAACATTTTCCTATATATATATATATATATATATATATATACTCGCGCGTACCTAAATGGAACCTGGTACTTCCTTCTTTTGTCTTCCACGTTTCGACCTTTCCGTGGACGACCTTTTTGCTCTTTTTCTGCCATGGTGGGGTATACAATATGACAACCTCAGGACTTTTTCTAAATGATGAACATGAACGTTTTAATCTGAAAAGATATTATCCGAACTGCTTCTAAAGGGGAGTATATATATTTATGAAAAAATAAAAGTGCGTAGCACCTTAAATTTGTTAGGATAATCAATTTTGATCATTCGAATTATGCTTTATTCCAATTGAATACCTCAAATTTTAATAAAATATTTTAATCAGACATTTTTAGTTCAAATTCTAGAAAAAGAAAATGTGTGTTCTTTTATTCGTCTATTAGATAGTTAAGTTAATCACATAAAATATGTCATCTCCTTTAATTATACGCATTCACCTCAATAAATCGTAAAATTACAGGCGTTTTTTACTTGAGGTTGATGCGTATAAATGAAGGAGATGTCATATTTTATGTCATTAACTTAACTGCCTAATAACGAATGAAAATATACATAAAAAGTTTCAAAATTTGAACCGAAAGTGTCTAATTAGAACATTTTATCAGGAATTGAGGTATTCAATTGAAACAAAACATAATTCGAGTGTTTAAATAAAATATCTTGACAAGTTTAATGGTCTACATATGTATTAATAAAAAAAATGCTCAATGCATAGGCAGAAACATGCTTGACTAATTCTTTGTCTTAAAGAAAGTTTATTATGTTCTTTAATAATATCCAAACGAACACCATTTATGTTCTTTTTATCAAAGACTTTGTACCGTCAGACGAAATTTAAGTATCTGTAACACAAAATTACTTGTATCAAATTAAGATAATTATAAAATTGTTGAAATATGTCCTTTTTATAGTTCACCGTGAGTAAACTAATCATGCTATGAGAGTTGTGCTTAAATGGCTATCTTGTGTAAACATCTTAAAACAAGATGTAGGAGTATTAAGGGTACAATATTCAATTTCACAAGATAATGTAGTGATGAATTGATACACTTATTAATTGAGTTGTTAAAAAGTAATTTTCATTATGACAAAACAGATTAATTTTCTACATTAAGGATGGAGCCATGTTGCAACTTTTAATATATATATATATATATATATATATATATATATATATATATATATATATATATATATATATTAAAAGAACTTAAATATTTAAAAGGAAAAAGGAAAAAAAGAAAATGAGAAAAAGCAAGGGCCACCATGTTGATTAAATGCATAAGGCGAGCACAATTCTCAGCCACATCTATCAGAAAACCCCTTCACTCCCTAGAAAAGACACAACAAAAATATTAACTATAGTACGTAGTACACTTGCTATTATATTTTATTTTTAGGGATAACTTTAAAAAATTAAGATATTTATTGTGTGACTTGGAAAGAAAGCTAAAATATCTCCCCCCTTTCAAATGCTAGTGAAACAAGTATAGAAAGAGAGGAATGAGGAAAGCCAAGAGTTGTGGATCACGAAATAAAAGAATTTATTCTACAATTTATATGATATAGTTTTACTAGTCTGAGAAATTTAAAAAAGAAAGAAAAAATTTTAAATTTATAGTTTAAAATAAATTATAAATATTTTTGTGACCGTAAATCATTTCATTAAGACTAAAAAAATTAAGTTATATTATTTCATCATCTTTTTGGAGAGAAATCGTAAAGGAGAGCGTATCACATTGTATATCACATAAATTGAGACACTGCGAATATAAACTTGGTTTTTTTTTTGTTTTTGTTTTCGTTTTTTTTTTTTTTTTTTTTTTTTGTTTTGCAATTTTATGTGGGTATGAATGAAGGAGATGAGGATTAGATGATTGATGTGCTGTACTATTATCAGAATGCTTTTTTCTGGTAGATGTGAGCTTTTTATTTGCACTTTTTGCCACGTCAACTCTACTGGCCGCATCTTGTTCAATCACCATGCCACGTGTATTTATTTAATGAAGTATTTAGTGCAAGAAAGTGAAAGACAGACAGATTGACTGATGCAGGCATACAGCTAAGGGTGGGGGCCCCGGTGGGGTAGGCGAGGGAGTTGGGTGGGATATTTGGATGGTTCTCGACCAAATTTATGTGGCTACAATTGTTGAGTCGGTAATAAAATAATCTGAATATCTGCGTCCACAAGTTTTTATTTTTCCATTTCTTCTCCTTTGCATCTTAGTAGAGTTTATTTTTTCATTTTTTTGGTTGATAAAAATGGTGCTAGAGAGCATATATTACTCCCTCTTTCCAATTCATGCGATACTTCTTTTACTAATAAGATAAATTTTCTCGTTTATTTTAGTAAAGATAATTTATTACAAAAGTATCTACAATTATTTTAAAGAAAAAAACTTGTGTACAATCAACACCATCTATAAATTAAAAAAACTACCAGTACTTTTTGTTAGCAAAATAATCTGTATAGGTTTAAATAAAGTTTCAACACAAGCTGTAAAAACACTTGAAAAAACAGATTACACAGTATAACAGTAAAATCCTTAAAAACCAGTAAACGACAGAAACTGGAAAATGAACAGAAGCAGTGTTGGAAAAATATTTTCCAGAATGTAATCGAGCCCACTTAGTTCAAAGTGTGTCCTTAAGGAAATTATTCTCCTCACAGTACTCGAGGTTGATGGAATATTCCCTCCCAGGATAGAACGATTAGTTACCAGAATAGTAGTACTCCAAATTCCGGCAGCGGCAAACCACTCAACGGCAGTTTATCACACAGAATAAAAGAAGAGAGTTGTGGAGAGAAAGATTAGTTGTTTTGTTGCAGAATATTTTTCGTATCGAATTCTGGAACAAAAACAGGAATTTTATAGCTGTTGGAGGTACTGATTTTGAATGTTTGCAACCATTCAGATCAGTCACCAGTTTTTGGAGGGAAATTCAAAATTATCCGGGAAGGGGAAAAACGGACCGGGTCGATCACAAGTCGCGGGTCAGGGTCCGCATTGGATTAATTAAATAAATAAATAATTAAAGAAAAGTTTGTCCAAAAAGATAATCAATCAATCGATCTTTGACAAATCTAAATCCAAAGCCAAAGCCAAAGTCAAAGCCGAAGCCGAGCCGAGCGAGCGACGACGACGGCGCGAGGGGTCCTTGCCCCCTCAACCCTTTTAGCGACTAGAGAAGATGTAATGTAATATATACACCTTTCTTTTCCTCTCTTTTTTCCTATGCGGGACAGATGCTTTAACCAAAGTACAAGGGACCTTTTACATTCCCCAAAGCAAAAGAGACCTTTTATATTCCCTTCACTTTTTCATCCCATCATTTCCCATTCACCAATATCAAAACCCAACAATCCCCCACATGAATGGGGAATGGCCATAATATAAAAGAATGTGCGGACAAGTGTGATATACAAGCGAAGATTGACTGCATCTGGATAAGTAGGTTTCCCTTTGAACTTTCCGTAGTGAACTTATATCGGATATACTCGATCAATCGGTAGATTTGATATCTTTGAACCATCGAACTTTGTTGTATACCTAGACAACATAAGTCACACAATTAACCTTCAACCGTTTATGGTTCTCACGGTTGTGTTCGTTTCAGCCATGAACACCGCCTGGTTTCATGAGTGCATAGAGAATTGGCCTTCACTGTCATTCCCCTTTAAAGCGGCTTACACTTAACACTCACATAGGTGATTTCTAAACATGTGGTCCTATAGCTATATTATCTGGTCATACACTGCCAGATTTAGATAATCATTAAAAATCTTAATGCTTTATTAACTCATTAACAATCCATAAAGTTTTATCCTTATTTCTGAACATTGTCTTCATCCGAGAATGGGTTGAGTTGTTGACAATGTTGAACCGTCAGTCATAACTTTGTTGATCTCCTTGAACCTAGCTCTTGAGATCTCCAGTCTGCTAGGTAGAGTTTCTGCCATGATGACTTGTCCTCGGCCTTAACCCCATTCCCATTGATGATCTACTAACTCCCTCTCTAGATAAGCCTTTTGTAAGCGGATCCGCTACGTTATCTCTTGACTTTACATAGTCAATTGTGATAACGCCACTAGAGAGGAGTTGTCTAACGGTATTGTGTCTCCGTCGTATGTGACGAGATTTTCCGTTATACATTACGCTCCCTGCCCTACCTATTGCTGCTTGACTGTCACAATGTATACATATAGGAGCCAAAGGTTTGGGCCAGAATGGAATATCTTCTAAGAAATTCCGGAGCCATTCAGCTTCTTCACCAGCCTTGTCTAAAGCTATAAATTCAGATTCCATAGTGGAACGGGCGATGCAAGTCTGTTTGTATGATTTCCAAGACACTGCTCCACTCCCAATTGTGAAAACATATCCACTCGTGGATTTCACTTCAGACGATCCAGTGATCCAATTTGCATCACTATATCCCTCAATCACTTCGGGATATTTATTATAATGCAAAGCATAGTCTTGAGTATGTTTCAGATACCCCAAAACTCGTTTCATTGCCATCCAATGTGTGTGATTGGGATTACTTGTAAACCGACTCAGTTTGCTAATAGCACATGCTATATCTGGTCGTGTACAGTTCATGATATACATCAGACTTCCCAACACTCTCGCATTGTCCTCTTGTGATTTACTTTCACCTTCATTCTTTTGAAGTGTGTAACCCACATCAATTCGAGTTCTGGCAATCTTGAAATCCAAGTACTTGAACTTGTTAAGTACTTTCTCTATGTAGTGAGACTGTGATAATGCTATACCTTGTGGAGTTCTATGAATTCTGATTCCTAGGATTACATCAGCAATTCCTAAGTCTTTCATGTCAAATTTGCTAGCCAGCATGCGCTTTGTAGCATTTATATCTGCCATATCTTTGCTCATTATCAGCATGTCATCAACATACAAACAAACAATGACTTCGTGGCCTGGAGTGTTTTTAATGTAAACACATTTATCACACTCATTGATTTTAAAGTCATTTGTCAGCATGGTTTGGTCAAATTTAGCATGCCATTGTTTGGGTGCTTGTTTTAGTCCATAAAGCGACTTTACAAGTTTGCACACTTTCTTTTCTTTACCAGGAACCACAAAACCCTCGGGTTGTTCCATGTAAATTTCTTCCTCCAAATCACCATTTAAGAAAGCTGTTTTAATGTCCATTTGGTGAATTTCAAGACCAAACACGGCTGCCAGAGCTACTAACACCCGAATGGACGTTATTCTTGTTACAGGCGAGTATGTGTCAAAATAATCAAGGCCTTCTTTCTGTCTATAATCTTTGACCACAAGTCTTGCCTTATATTTGTCAATAGTGCCATCAACTTTCATTTTCCTTTTAAAAATCCATTTAGAACCTAAAGGCTTGTTTCCAGGAGGAAGATCAACCACTTCCCATGTGTGGTTATCTAAGATTGATTGAATCTCACAGTTTTTGGTCCGATTTTTACCCTTTTAGGTAAAGGAACTTGTACCTTTGCTAAACACCCCCACACTTTGAAATATTTCAAGTTGGGTTTTCTCCCTTTCCATAGTTCATATGGAATAGATTGTGTTTTGCTGTGGGGCACTCTGTTGAGTATTCAGTTAGCTGTAAGGATAGCTTCCCCCCACAAGCTCTGCGGTAAACCGGAACTTATTAGTAAAACATTCATCATTTCTTTCAATGTCCGATTTTTTCCTTTCCGCAACTCCATTGGATTGTGGTGTGTAGGGGGCAGTGGTTTGATGAATAATTTCATATTCTAAACATATCTCTGCAAAAGGAGATTCATATTCTCCACCCCTATCACTTCTAATCATTTTTATCTTTTTATTCAATTGATTTTCGACTTCATTCTTATATTGCTTAAATGCTTCTATTGCTTTATCCTTACTGTTTAGCAAATAAACATAACAATATCGAGTGCAATCGTCAATAAAAGTTATGAAATACTTTTTCCCACCGCGAGATGGTATTGACTTCATATCACAAATGTCAGTGTGGATTAAGTCTAAAGGGTTTGAATTCTTTTGAACAGACTTATACGAATGCTTAACAAACTTTGATTCAACACGTATTTGACATTTAGATATATTACACTCAAATTTAGGCAATATTTCAAGATTAATCATTTTTCTCAAGGTTTTGTAATTGACATGTCCTAAACGAACATGCCATAAATTATTTGACTCCAATAAGTAAGAAGAAGCAGATTTTCCATTAATACTGGCAACAACCATTACATTAAGTTTGAAAAGGCCCTCAGTGAGGTAGCCCTTTCCTACAAACATATCATTCTTACTAAGTACAAATTTATCACTAACCAGCACGCACTTAAACCCATTTTTCACGATTAGTGCGGCTGAGACTAGGTTCTTCCTAATTGATGGAACATGCATGACGTTGTTGAGAGTCAGCACCTTGCCGGATGTCATCTTCAACAGAACCTTTCCATATCCTTCAACTTTGGCTGTTGCAGTATTTCCCATGTATATCTCCTCGTCGGGTCCAGCGGGAGTGTAGGTTGTAAATGCTTCCTTAACGGCACACACATGTCGAGTGGCGCCAGAATCAAGCCACCACTCCTTTGGGTTACCAACCAGGCTGCACTCAGACAACATTGCACACAGGTCATCAACATCTTCCACCATGTTTGCCTGACCTTTGTTTTTCTCTTTGTCCTTCTTGGGGGCACGACAGTCGGGAGCTTTATGGCCTGCTTTACCACAGTTATAACAGTTTCCCTTGAACTTTTTCTTGTTAGGATACTTCTCCTTTCCAGAATGCCTCTTCCTTTTATTGTTCTTTTTCGGAGCAGCATCTTCAACGACACTTGCCCCTTCAATCGGTGAACTCTTACGGTACCTCTTCTCAGCGGTTTTGTTATCTTCCTCGATCTTGAGACGAATCACAAGATCCTCCAACTTCATTTCCTTTCTCTTGTGCTTAATATAATTCTTGAAATCTTTCCATGAGGGTGGCAACTTCTCAATCATTGCAGCCACTTGGAATGCTTCATTCACTACCATACCTTCACCAATAAGGTCATGGAAGATAAGTTGAAGCTCTTGAACTTGGGTTCCAACAGTTTTTCCATCCACCATTTTGTAGTCTAGGAATTTGGCAACCACAAACTTCTTCAAGCAAGCATCTTCGGTTTTGTACTTCTTTTCCAGTGCACTCCACAGTTCATTGGAGGTATCTACTGCACTGTAGACGTTGTACAAATCATCTTCTAAGGCACTTAAAGTGTAGCCTTTGCACAAAAAATCAGCATGTTTCCAAGTGTCACGCCCCGAACCTGGGCCTGGACGTAACACGGCACCCGGTGCCTGACTGCATGTGACCGAGCGAACCAACTGGCTGACTGAATCAACATGTGATATCAAAACATAACTGAATGTGGAAACAATTAAACACATGCTGATATACTAAAGGTCTGACTGAAATCATAATGCGGAAATACTTAGACAATCTGAAATATATCTGAAAGTAGCCAACATGGCTAAACCAAAACAATTGAACGACTGAGTATAACTGTCTACAAGGCTAACATAACAAATATCCGACTGTCTGAACGATGTCTATGAAGCCTCTAAGAGTACTGAATAATATAACTGTCTATAAACTGAATTAACTAGATAGCTGACAACGCCCCGAAGGAATTTGGGGCTCACCAGTAGCTGATACGTGCACTCCTAAATAGCTGAGTCGTCAACCTGTGTATCGTTGCCTGCATCGCGAGATGCAGGCCCCCAAGCAATAAAAAGGGACATCAGCACATTTGAATTGTACTGGTATGTAAAGCAACTGAAGCAATAAAATACTGAAGCTGAAACTGAAACTGATAACTGTAACTGTAATAGCAAGGAAGTAAATATATGAATGCTCCCTGCTCTGTATCTGAATCATCTGTATTATCTGTGTTTGTATATGTGGGGCCTCGGCCCAATAATAAATGCACGCTATGGCCTCGGCCTAGTAGTGCGTCAGTCAATGGCCTCGGCCATGTATACGTATACACAAGACTGTGCTGTGCCCTCGGGCAAAATCACATATGTATAATTATGGTTAATTAATAAGGACTGAGACCATAACAACAATGAACAATTCTGAACTGAAATAGACATGCTGGACTAAATTGAAAACACTGACTGTTTCTGAGCATACTGAATTTCTAGACTGAGACTCATGTGGTAACAATACATAAGTCTATAAAGATTACGTGCTGAGTTCATGATATTCAAATTGATAACCATGAACGAATTCTGTAACTGCAAACCTAGAAGATAACAGTTCTACAACATATCATAAAACTAGGGCTAAACTCTACTTTGAGTCGAATTACTGACAAGTATGAAGAATGAGGCGTAGGGAGAATCATGAACATTCCCTAACGTAGATAGTTAGCCTCACATACCTTAATTCCAGCCTTTGAGCGTAATACAATGTTCGTCAACCCTTTCAACTTTGATCTATATCAATACAAGTCAAAGGAATTCTATATTAGCAATAATATTCATGCTTTGGTCATCTAAGCATTTTATCAAACACTTAATGGGCTTGAAGCTCCACAGTCTCCATTAATGGTGATTTCTTCACCCAATTCCCATTCTATTACTTCTAGGTGATTCTACAATCTTAATTAGATGTAATTAACATCATTCTTCATCACCCATATGAATACAACAATCTCAAGTCAACAATCCAAAAACCCTAGCATAGTTCATATAATTCTCTTTATCAAACCCATTTACTATTCTCCCAAGAACTTATCAACAATTTAATCATCATGAAACATCATAAAACTTACCTTAGTTATTGTAGGAATAAGCCTTGAGTTGAAATACTTCACTTGAACAAAACCCTAATTCCACCTTCCATGGAATTTCTTGACTTGAATGGATTTGATGTGTTTCTCACACTTAGTTTTGTGGATTGATGAAGTGGATCTTTAGTTTCACTTGGATTCTTGCATATGAAGTGTTTGGATGGCTCTATAGAACCCTTGAGTCGTGGAGGAGAAATAGGAATGAAAAAAAATGAGCTTGGGTCTCTTATTAACATCTTAAAATCTGATCTGTCGGGCAATTCTACGCCCATTTTTACGTCCCGTACAATTTGTACGGACCGTATGTCATTCCGTATAATCATTCCAGTGATTTGGACATTCTGGACCAATTATACGGCTGGAATATACGGCCCGTATAATTTATACGGTCCGTATGTTCTACCGTATAATTTTTACGGTCCGTATGTTTCCACCGTAAACTGACAGAACACGTTTTAGTAAAATGGGCATAACGTTTTATACACAGCTCTGTTCAAGACCCACAATATACCGTTGGAAATCTATTTCAAAGGGCTACAACTTTCATCAAGGAAGTTTTCCCAAATTCCAAATTAATAATGGGGTTATGGTCATTGGAAATAAGACCTTCTATAAACTCACTTGTAAACATGCCCCGTAGAGTGGTTTTCAACTTTGCTTTGCCCAAAGACTCTTCTCATGACTTAATTGGTTTTCAAAACAATTCCTATAAACCTCATTTTGGTTCCATTATATTATTATCTTATGAGTCAAACTTTCGCCCGAAGCTACGAGGTGTTACAATATCTCCCCCTTGGGATCATTCGTCCTCGAATGATAAATATTCGGGATTCTACAAAAATTTCGCCAGAGTTTCCCCTATAATAAGGCACTACCAACCTGTCACAACAACCCATAATATCATTGCCTCATAGGGCTATATCACAATAGCATTATAAATTGGCCACACACGACCAATAGCATGACAAGAAAGCTTACATACCTCAAAATCTTGGTGCTTCATTATAAACCTCTTCTGCAGGCTGAAACAAGTGCGGGTACCTGGATTTCATATCCTCCTCGGCTTCCCATATAGCTTCCTCAACTTTCTGACTCCTCCACAGGACTTTCACTGAGGCTACTTCCTTAGTTCTCAACTTGCGAACTTGACGATCAAGAATGGCTACAAGGATCTCCTCATAGGTGAGTCCATCCTTAACTGTTATAGTATTAGCAGGAATAACCAACGATGGGTCTCCTACCCACTTCCTCAACATGGATACATGAAACACTGGGTGAACAGCATCCAAATCTTGTGGCAACTCAAGTTCATAAGCTACTAGACCAACCTTTCGAAGAATTCTGTAAGGTCCAATATATGGCGGGACTATGTTTCCCCTTCTTACCAAATCTCATGCCACTCTTCATAGGTGATAGCTTAAGAAATACCCAGTCATTAACTTCAAACTCTAAATCTCTTTGTCTCACATTTGTGTAAAACTTCTGGCAATTCTGAGCCATTTCCAATCGCTTCTAAATCAACTTGACTTTCTCTATAGCTTGATAGAACAAATCTGGTCCTAACAACTCTGCTTCCCCAACTTTAAACTAATCAATCGGTGATCTACACCTTCGCTCAAAAAGGTTTCAAACGGTGCTATCCCAATTACCTTGAAATCAAGGACACAAGCTTACTGAACTGAACGAATACAAGATTGCTAAACTGCTGAGATACTAAACTGAATGTCTATTGAACTGACTGAAGACTGGGCTGACTAAATACTGAGCTAACTGAATACTGGATTAACTGAGTACGGGACTAGCATGAATACGTGAGTACTGGACTGATATCTGAGTACTAAGCTGACATAAATATCTGAGTATTGAACTAACATGAATATTATAACATGAGATCTGAATAGCGTATCTGTCTGACCATTTGTCTGAGGATGAAAAGTTGTACTAAGGTTCACCTTGGCACCCAATCCTTTCTGAAAGGATTTTCAGAAGTTCGCTGTGAACTGAGCACCATACTCTGAAATAATGGACACTAGGGTCCCATACAATCTGGCAATTTCATTAACATATGACTTGGTATAATCTTCTTGTTCAATCTGTGGTCTTAACTGGCAAGAAGTGCGCTGACTTCGTAGGTCTATCCACAATCACCCAAATTAAATCATGCCTCCTATCTGAACGAGGTAGACCTAGAATGGTGAGCTTCTGACATAATTAGCTCTCTGAGTCCATCTACATCTAGAACGCATAATCTGCCTCCGTATCTCAAGGTACCATTATCTCCCCCCTTGTTCAAAAGCTAAGGCTTTATGTTCGTGATTCCCCTCTTTTATCTGCAGCAAGTAGGAATCACCAAACTGCTTCTCTCTAACTTCGATGACTAAGGAGGAATAAGCTATGTTCTGGGCAACAACTCCACCTACTTCGGAGTCCGAAAGTCGAATTCCTAGCTTGGATAAGCGGTGAACTTCTTTCACCTTAGTTCTCTTGTCTGCCTAAATCATAAGTTGTACTTCCTATACTTGATTTTTTTTTTTTTTTGAGATACTTCCTAAAATACTCATAGTACTGTTGTGCGCTAAGTCTATGACTAGCACCCTAAAGATTAGAGTCTTGTGCAATGGCACTACCCTTTTGACACATAACTAGGCATGATCTTATAGCTTTTCTGTGATCGCCTAATCGATAGTAATTGAACTTGACACGATTCGTTCGATGATCATTTTACTCACTTTTGGTTTTCTCTAAGATGAGGCATATTCCCTTATGAAGACTATCTCATTATGCCAACCTAACTGAACCGAGGTTCTTCATATTTCATACTAACCCTTCGGGTCTTCAATTATCTCCCTGTACTTACTGGCAATTTATGCATCTCCCCTTTAGACCAAGGCTAACATCTTATACTTAGAAATTCTTCTCTTCTGATGGGATCCAATTAACATTCCTTATCTTCTGTAATTCCTTTGTACTCTACAACATTGATGATTTTTTTTTTTTTGACTCCTATCTGAGCAATTTCTCATGGGGAAAAACTAAATTTACTTACATGAACGGGTTGCTACTGTATTCATAACTGGCATACTCTATTTTAATGACTTTACTCTACTCACATTGTAAATCTTAGGTCAACCCCTTTTGACAACTCTTAAAGGCTATTCTTCTGTAGTTTGCTCTCTTACGGCTTAGCTGATTCCTTCTTCCACTAATCACTCTGCTCTGAACTTAACTTAAGCCCTTGGTTTCTAATACACATTCGGATGTATCCGAACTGTCACCCACTTAAGGTGTTCATCTGAATAGGAAATCAAATCATATTTCTCAAAGTCAGCCGTACTCGTAACTTAGTCAAATCTTATCATTACTATTGACATGGCTTTTCCAGACATATTACGAACTCATATCTCATTCTCCTTCTATTTGTAGGAAAATTTTGGCAGAGTTTCCTCTGTATTTCTTACTATCCCAAAACCTGCACGCAGGAAATACCAACAATGCTTCACAAGGCCAGCATATATATACATATATATCATATCACATCATAGCCACACAGGGCTCCCAATTTCAACAACAGTATAAAAATGATGAACTTACCTCATATGTCCAACTCCAACTGTACCTGTTACACTTTCCTGTTTATTTTCCCTTTTAATCTTTAACTGCAGATGGAGTAGGTCCTGATCCTCCGGTAGAAAACTGTCTGCCACCACTTCCTTGAGATCCTTCATGATTTACGCTTCTTGCAAACTTAGCTCCTTTTCTAATTTCTCTAATATCCTCTCCTTGTGGTATCCCATTCTCCTTTCTCAAGAACATCATTATCATTCAACATACCATTCATTCTACTACACCCCTTCTCGAGCATCTTACATTGTATTCCACCTTCAATAGCACTTGAAGTCTCATTCGTTACCAGTAAGTACTGCACAATTGTACCCCTTATGGGTAAACATCCTTACTTAGACCATAAATTACCTGTTCATCTCCTGCGCATTCGAAACGTACGTAATTCTAGAGGAAGAGAAGTTTCTTATTGCTCTAAGCTTCATGGCACGATCTAGAGTAGAAAGAAATGCGACAATCCTGAATGTCTTGGTGGTCAACTGTTTATATGTATGGGGCCCTCACACATATAAAAGAGACCCCACTGGACACGGCTTCATAGACTCCCTAAGACACTTGAACCTAGGGCTCTGATACCAAGCTTTGTCACGCACCGAACCTGGGCCTGGACGTAACACGGCACCCGGTGCCTGACTGCATGTGACCGAGCGAACCAACTGGCTGACTGAATCAACATGTGATATCAAAACATAACTGAATGTGGAAACAATTAAACACATGCTGATATACTAAAGGTCTGACTGAAATCATAATGCGGAAATACTTAGACAATCTGAAATATATCTGAAAGTAGCCAACATGGCTAAACCAAAACAATTGAACGACTGAGTATAACTGTCTACAAGGCTAACATAACAAATATCCGACTGTCTGAACGATGTCTATGAAGCCTCTAAGAGTACTGAATAATATAACTGTCTATAAACTGAATTAACTAGATAGCTGACAACGCCCCGAAGGAATTTGGGGCTCACCAGTAGCTGATACGTGCACTCCTAAATAGCTGAGTCGTCAACCTGTGTATCGTTGCCTGCATCGCGAGATGCAGGCCCCCAAGCAATAAAAAGGGACATCAGCACATTTGAATTGTACTGGTATGTAAAGCAACTGAAGCAATAAAATACTGAAGCTGAAACTGAAACTGATAACTGTAACTGTAATAGCAAGGAAGTAAATATATGAATGCTCCCTGCTCTGTATCTGAATCATCTGTATTATCTGTGTTTGTATATGTGGGGCCTCGGCCCAATAATAAATGCACGCTATGGCCTCGGCCTAGTAGTGCGTCAGTCAATGGCCTCGGCCATGTATACGTATACACAAGACTGTGCTGTGCCCTCGGGCAAAATCACATATGTATAATTATGGTTAATTAATAAGGATTGAGACCATAACAACAATGAACAATTCTGAACTGAAATAGACATGCTGGACTGAATTGAAAACACTGACTGTTTCTGAGCATACTGAATTTCTAGACTGAGACTCATGTGGTAACAATACATAAGTCTATAAAGATTACGTGCTGAGTTCATGATATTCAAATTGATAACCATGAACGAATTCTGTAACTGCAAACCTAGAAGATAACAGTTCTACAACATATCATAAAACTAGGGCTAAACTCTACTTTGAGTCGAATTACTGACAAGTATGAAGAATGAGGCGTAGGGAGAATCATGAACATTCCCTAACGTAGATAGTTAGCCTCACATACCTTAATTCCAGCCTTTGAGCGTAATACAATGTTCGTCAACCCTTTCAACTTTGATCTATATCAATACAAGTCAAAGGAATTCTATATTAGCAATAATATTCATGCTTTGGTCATCTAAGCATTTTATCAAACACTTAATGGGCTTGAAGCTCCACAGTCTCCATTAATGGTGATTTCTTCACCCAATTCCCATTCTATTACTTCTAGGTGATTCTACAATCTTAATTAGATGTAATTAACATCATTCTTCATCACCCATATGAATACAACAATCTCAAGTCAACAATCCAAAAACCCTAGCATAGTTCATATAATTCTCTTTATCAAACCCATTTACTATTCTCCCAAGAACTTATCAACAATTTAATCATCATGAAACATCATAAAACTTACCTTAGTTATTGTAGGAATAAGCCTTGAGTTGAAATACTTCACTTGAACAAAACCCTAATTCCACCTTCCATGGAATTTCTTGACTTGAATGGATTTGATGTGTTTCTCACACTTAGTTTTGTGGATTGATGAAGTGGATCTTTAGTTTCACTTGGATTCTTGCATATGAAGTGTTTGGATGGCTCTATAGAACCCTTGAGTCGTGGAGGAGAAATAGGAATGAAAAAAAATGAGCTTGGGTCTCTTATTAACATCTTAAAATCTGATCTGTCGGGCAATTCTACGCCCATTTTTACGTCCCGTACAATTTGTACGGACCGTATGTCATTCCGTATAATCATTCCAGTGATTTGGACATTCTGGACCAATTATACGGCTGGAATATACGGCCCTATAATTTATACGGTCCGTATGTTCTACCGTATAATTTTTACGGTCCGTATGTTTCCACCGTAAACTGACAGAACACTTTTTAGTAAAATGGGCATAACGTTTTATACACAGCTCTGTTCAAGACCCACAATATACCGTTGGAAATCTATTTCAAAGGGCTACAACTTTCATCAAGGAAGTTTTCCCAAATTCCAAATTAATAATGGGGTTATGGTCATTGGAAATAAGACCTTCTATAAACTCACTTGTAAACATGCCCCGTAGAGTGGTTTTCAACTTTGCTTTGCCCAAAGACTCTTCTCATGACTTAATTGGTTTTCAAAACAATTCCTATAAACCTCATTTTGGTTCCATTATATTATCATCTTATGAGTCAAACTTTCGCCCGAAGCTACGAGGTGTTACACCAAGCCTCGGTAACCATGAACTTCTGGTTGTCAGGCATGTCGGCGGCAGGCATGGGAGGGTCCTCACTGGTGAACTTTTGCATACCAAGGGTGGTAAGCCAAAAGAACATTCTCTGCTGCCATCTTTTAAAGTTGGCACCGGTGAACTTCGCAGGTTTCTCAGCCGGTGGCACAGCGGTACGGGTTGTAGGAGTAGCCACTGGTGCAATACCCGCAGAGGGAGTTCCAGTCACAGAGGGAGTTCCAGTCTCGATTGCCATTATTTCTTTGTCACTGTCAAATGGACAAACTGTTTTAGTTAATAAAACCAGAATAGCAATTAAATCACAAACTTAAGCGATGAAGATTTTATTTCTTCAAATCGCAGTATAATTATGAACTTTGGTATTCCAACGAAGTTTTTATATCTTCGAGTCAGAATACTAATATTCATATGGAGTAGAAAACTACACAAGTTTTAATTTCCTTAAACAGAATACCGATTATATATTATAACTAATTTCCTTAAGATTGTTAGCAAAATAATCTGTATAGGTTTAAATAAAGTTTCAACACAAGCTGTAAAAACACTTGAAAAAACAGATTACACAGTATAACAGTAAAATTCTTAAAAACCAGTAAACGACAGAAGCTGAAAAATGAACAGAAGCAGTGTTGGAAAAATATTTTCCAGAATGTAATCGAGCCCACTTAGTTCAAAGTGTGTCCTTAAGAAAATTATTTCCCTCACAGTACTCGAGGTTGATGGAATATTCCCTCCCAGGATAGAACAATTAGTTACCAGAATAGTAGTACTCCAAATTCCGGCAGCGGCAAACCACTCAACGGCAGTTTATCACACAGAATAAAAGAAGAGAGTTGTGGAGAGAAAGATTAGTTGTTTTGTTGCAGAATATTTTTCGTATCGAATTCTGGAACAAAAACAGGAATTTTATAGCTGTTGGAGGTACTGATTCTGAATGTTTGCAACCATTCAGATCAGTCACCAGTTTTTGGAGGGAAATTCAAAATTATCCGGGAAGGGGAAAAACGGAATCAATCGATCTTTGACAAATCCAAATCCAAAGCCAAAGCCGCAGCCGAGCTGAGCGAGCGACGACGACGGCAAAAGGGACCTTTTATATTCCCTTCACTTTTTCATCCCATCATTTCCCATTCACCAATATCAAAACCCAACACTTTTTTCGTCCCAATTTATGCAACACTATTTGAATAAGCACAGAGGTTAAGAAAGAAATAAAAAAAAAAAATTATAATTCAAAATAAGTTTTGGATATTTGTGTAGCTGTAAATCATCTGATTAAAGGTAAAATTAAATTTTTTAAAATTAAATTACTTCATAATATAAAAATATAACATTTTTTGAAATAAATTAAAAAATAAAATTGTCACATAAATTGATACAGAGAGTAATTATTAAAGTCTTCCACTAATAGCCAATGTGTCTTATGTCAAGAACTATCCAGCCATTGAGAAGGAAAACAAGTGGGATAGAAGCGCGGGGAGCCACAAAAACTAAACTCTCACATGCCACTTAAATTGTTAGGAGATCTTTTGGTTTAGATAGATACCATATTATAAAGCATCAATATTTGGTTCTTTAATTTATACTCCTATTATATCAAAACACTTTTTTTAAGGTGCCCTATTTAGTTTGGTGGGAATCCACACAACTCTTACACGAATAATTATTGCGATATGGACATAGTGAAAGAAATTAGATTTTACATATCTAAACGAGATTTTCTACTATAATATCATTAGTGGATTTTACTTTGTGCAATCTTGAGTAAATCTTGAGAGATGATCACTATTCAAAAGAAGAAATATCCACTGAACTATGCACACCCAAGATGCATCTTCTATTATTCTTTGAAAAACTTTAATACATACACCGCCTCTATAAATTCTTGTTTTTCCTCATAAAGAACTAGTACATCTTTTTAACTTGGTCTCTTATTGTTCATGTAAACTGACCTAATTAAGAATACAGTCAAACCTCTCCATAACGGCACTCGCATATAATAACTAAATTTTTTCGGAATTAATTTTTTATATTATATTTTACTTCTCTATAACAATATTTCACTTATAACAGTAACATCCAACTTTATAACAGTACGCTCTTTGTAAAATTACCCCTCATATATCAATTATCTTTTTTTTTTTGGTAATATAATAATTAAGCATCTTTATAAAAATAGAATATCTATGATTACTAATAATAAGTGTAGAGTTTTCGACTAGATTTTGATCCTTTAATATACTATTTATGACAAAAAATATCATATGAATATATATTCTTCATCAATTAACGATTTTCCTTCGTTATATAAAATGTGATTAAGATTAGAATTTGACAATTAAAAATGAAATTAGATTTTATGCATCTTTTTTGCCTATAACAGCGAAATATTATTTAAATGTCAATGTTGTTATAGGTGTATAACAGTCATTCTTTATAGCAGCCAAAAAATTTCGGACCCAACAATGCTGTTATCCAGAGATTTGACTGTACTTCTTATTTCACTGAGCAGTAAAAAGAAAAAAAAAAGGAGACCTGCGAGAAAAGTCGTGCGACATAAAACGAAATCATTTTTCCCCTGAAGAAACTAATGCAACATTTTAATTTCTTTCCTTGAAAGAATATTTCAGTTTAAAAATTAATAGCCTTTGGCCGCGTTTTTTGGAGGTTAAAAGTGCTTATTTAAAAAAAAATGTGTATTTGGCCAAGCTTTTGGGGAAAAACAAGAAATTTTGTGGAGTAGTTATAAGCTGTTGTTTAGAAGTTAAAAAAATATTTTTTTTTCAAATTTGAAAAGCACTTTTTAAAAGATAACTCATATGCACGTTTTAAAATTTTGATCAAACATTAATTGTTGCTTAAAAGCATTTGTTAAATTGATTAGTCAAACAAAATTATTTCTCACCAAATGTAGTTTTTGAAAAACACTTTTCAAAAATAAGTTGATTTTAGAAGTCTGGCCAATCAGACTATTAGTAAGTTTTGTACCATCAGATAAACTTTTCTTGCTATCCTGTCTTTTAAATTCAAGCAAAGCAGTCAACTTTTCATGTTGGGGTTAGACCGTTACACCCGAATCTCTCTATCGCACTTAAAGAGGTAAATTTAGACTTTTAACATAGCTCATGATGATAGTTCTCTACACAACTTGAGCGTTTCCCGTTGGTTGCGACGTGCAAAATTTGATATAATCGATAAATTGATTCGAAAAAGGTATTATTGAGTTATTTGTATCGGTTTAATGGTTCACAAAACTTTTTATGTTTTATGCTATTGGATTATCAATTTGGTTAACGTTTAACCGAGAATCTAATAAGATTTGTTAAATTTACCATTTTACCCCAATAAATTAGTACTATTTTTTAATCACCTCATTCCCACTAGATTCATAGATAATTTGATGGTTTGAATAGATTATCTAGTAATGTGTTAAGGTTTGTTTTTTTGGTTTCAATTCTCCACTATTATCTCATTTAATTAACCAATTTCTTGAATTAGCGGAGTAATATACTTGTCAACTGATATTTAATAATTTAAACAATTAATTGAATAATTGTTTTGAACTATTTTGAATTAATTTTGACAAATACTTCAGTATTGATGAAAAATATGTAAAATGCTTTAAATGAATTAAAATATATATTTGAAATTATTTTTCTAAATGAAATGGCAAACTATTATCAAATTTTTTTTGGTAAAAATCATTTTGGTTTATAAAATACATATTTCACTCCGTTTGAGGTCCAAGAACTATAAGTAATTAAATAAAATTATTGGAGGTCAAAAATTAGCTAGGTGTCAAATCATGCTACTATATCTTGTAGTATTACAAATTCCCTTTTATATTATTTGCAAGCATTGGAGACATATAACATGCTAGCTCATAGTGGTTAAACTGATAACTGACTGTCAACCGATTTACCAATAACCGATTTAATGGTCAGGTTATGGACTTAATATGTTCATAAACCGATAGCTAACAAATTGAATTGTTAATATTCAAAATCGAACCGAAACGACCTCTAAGCAGCTCTAGATGTAGTATTAGATTGACTACCACTTTCTTAGAAATCTCGGATAAAATTGGTAAATAGCCCCTTTTTACACATGCTATCAAATATTAAAAATTATTTTAAAAGTTATTAGCGTCTAGTCGCTCTTTTGACATGGAAAAAGTTTTAGACAAAAATACCCTCAACTAAAATACGAAAAGACTCCAGCAATCGATGTTAAATTTTGAAATTTTGTTAAGTGGAACCCCAACACGCTAAGTTGGGGTTCAAAAACCTCATATAGGTGAAAATCCGGCACCGTATGCTCGAGTTCGAAATTCTTAAATGTGAAACCCCACACATTATGCTGAAGTTCAAATCCAATTTGCTTAAAAGTGTCCGCCCGCAATTTTTATACTGAAGCTTGATATTTTCATAACGAGGCTTGTTCGAACTACAGAATATTGTCCTCGCGTTCAAATGAGTATCACGGGTGAAATAATTATTTTCACATTATTTTATCAATGATACCTCTTCTAAACTCTAGGACACTGATCATAGAGTTTAATAATGTAAAAAAGATTATTTCGCTTATGATACCTCAGTTGAACTCTAGGACACAATAGACATGTAAAAGTTGAAACTCTAGGGTATTGTCCTTGAGTTCAAAAGAGGTATGATAAGCGGAATAATTTTTTTCGCATTATTAAACATACTTGTTTCACTCATGATGCCTATTTTATACTTATATATTGGACCATTCTTTCACTCATGATACCAATTTAAAAAATTTATCATTATTTTGCTCATGGTACCAATTTCAAACCCCGTGAAAAACTCTCGGAGTTTCAACCTTTATAGGTCCAAACTCCATAAATTGTTCCCGGAGTTTGAATCTTTGTAAGTTCAAATTCCATGAAACTTTCTTGGAGCTTTGAACTCTAGAAAATTTTCAAATCCCAACGCATTATGCTAGAGTTCAACTTGTCAAATTTTTGGCACATTACGCTGGGGTTGTTCCATATTTTTGCAAGGGGTACTTTTGTTCAGATGTTATTTTCGGATTGAAAAATGGCTACTTCATAATTGCAGTTGAAATGGGGGCTAAATTTTGGTTAACTGGTCAAAAATTGACCATTCAACCTAATTGTTACAAAAACATTCATGGCCCCTTTCATCATTAATCTTGAAAAATTGACGAATTACTAGTTGTGCAAACAAAGTTCTACATTAGTTGCTAAAAAGAAAAGAAAGCTACATATAAGGTGTAGTGACATTACTTCATGAGGCCTTTTCGGGAAAATCATATGGGCTTAAACAAAGTGGATAATGTCAAATCATGTTAAGATATTTTTCGTCTGGCTTAACGTAACAACTGATATCAAGGCTTAGAATTTAGGGGATGAGTAAGAAAATGACGAAGTGATGATATTGAGAGTGCAAGAGGGGGGGGTGAATTGTTAAATTTTTTCGCTTTGTTAGTCGACTAGGTCAAGCCAGTAGTCGACTACCTACTCTACGAATTTTAAGGTAAGTGCAGAAAATAAAAGACACACGTATTTTATACTGGTTCAGATTCAATGTGAATCCTAGTCCAGTCCCCTTGGGTTGCAAGGGTGATCTCTGCAGCTCTTTTATAAGATTTGGTACAATGAAGGTTTTGAATGAAGTTCCTACGTCTACACTCAAAACACTCTTTTCTTTTTGATACAAAGCCTCACAAACTATAACTCTCCTTTCTCTCTTATTACACTATGAATCACACAGACTAACAATGTTTGTTTGAAAGTAAAGCAGAGCAATGGAGGTAATGAGACAATTGCATAGTTCTTGCGTTTGTGAAGCAGCCCCTTTTATATTGTTTTAGGCTCTTCACGCAGAGAGTTCAACCCAAGAGATTTGATCCTTGGAAATGGAATCAGAGATCCTATTTCCAAGAATAAGACTGAGCTGTTGCTGCTTTCCTTGTGCGTTGAGGCAGCAGCAGATTTCTTACACCTCATGAGATATGCCTTTGATATTTTTCCTTCTTGAACCGATTTGATGCTGCTGAAATATTTCCTCTTTATTTTGCAGATGTGTTTGCCTTTTCTTGAAAGATATGTGGCTGAAGATTACAGCTGGTTACCCTAACCACGTTTGGGCTAGGAAGCCATTTGTCGAGTGAGCCCAGCTCGTTGGGGTTGTTCTGTGGGCTTCCAATTTGTTGGGGCTGTTTTGTGGGCTCACATATATTCCTTATGTGATTTAATTACTATACCTGCACAAGTAAAATTGTCATCATAAAAACTTGACACTAACAATCTCCCCTTTTTTGAGGATGACAATTTTAGACAAAGTGTAGTCAACTTCCCTGTAACGGATGCTCCCCATGAATAGGTGGAGGCTCCCCCTGACTAGTTGACTGTCATTCCTTATAGGCTCCCCCTGAGCAGTTGACTGTCATTCTCCCCCTTTGGCATCACTCAAAAAAACACCACAACAAAGCAAAAGCAAAGGCAAAGAACCAGCAAACAAACAACACAACAAACAGGCAAAACCAAAGGACAAATAGCAAATAACAAAAGGCAACTAGCAGCACTGCCAAGCATAAGTTCCACAAAAAAACATTGTTTAGACAGTTAAAAAAAAACTAAAAACTATTCTTGACGACGGAAGACTGAACGACGAAGAAAGTAAGCTAATGTATTCACAATAGCATCCTTCATTTCCGTCAGCGGTGTAGTAAGACGTTCAGGCATAGCAGCAACACTAGCTTGAAGCTTGGTGGACAGTTTGACCGTTTCCTTAATAACAGCATCTAGTTTCAGCTTCAGCTTAGAGACATCAACACCTGTTTCCCTAGTCACATCACGAATCTTCTCTACTTGAAATAACGTGGATGCCATTAAGTCTTTAATGGACTCAATTTTTTCATCCATAGCAGAAAGTTTGGCGAGAAGTTCTTCATAGCATTCAGAGGAGATGACAGAGGGATCTGATTTTTTCCCTTTGGTGGAGGGACCAGGTTGAGATGCCTCATAGACATCTTTTAACAACCACGAATCATTGCTCAAAACATATCCCATGCTACCAAACGCCCTAGAGTTGTAGCATTGCTTAACTGGAGTGATGGGATAGTCGACTAAGTCAATTTTGTGGACCTCTAGAATGCGGGAGATAAGCATACCATATGGGAGGCTAGAAGGATTTGAAGCGCACTCAATCATATAATTGATAACAATGGAGGACAAATTAATTTTTTTCTTGGACAGAAGGCAAAAGGCAAAAATAGCATCACGCTGGGAGATGGTAGAGTATGACCCAGCACGAGGAACAATGGTAGTAGCAACCATATGAGCAAGCACACGAGCCTCAAACGAGATATTGGATGGACCAATTTGAGCAGGAACAGAGGAGGAATTTGAGATGGTTTTTTTAACATCGTCAAAAGACACTTCAAGAGATTCAGGCCAAATAATTTTGGGTAATTCCGAAAAACCAGAGCAGGTGCAACCAAAAATAGAGTCAAGAACAGAGCAATTTAGCACAATATGAGTGCCAAGAACCAATGTTTCAAGGTCATTAGCTTTAGAAGACCTAAGATTGGCATAGAACATGCAAACAGGAATTTCATAGACATGAGGAGGGGTTTTGAAAAAGTTTTCCCATCCTTGATAGACAAATAAATGTTTAACCTTACAACTGAGAGAAAGCATAAGGTCAAGATCGACATTCCTACCAGAAACGATGGTTTTGTCCTCAAGAGACGAGAACAGTGCCTGATGATGGTCATCCCAAAATTTCTTCCGAAGATCAAGAGGTTTATCACAGAGAGTTTTGAGTTTCTTGGAGGAGTTGGAGCATGCAGCCTCAGAAAGGGCTCGCTTTCCAAGATGACAAATGGGAACTAAGTCGGAGTCGTTGGAGGAGGCAGGGTCATCGGAGACGACGGGGTCATGAGGAGGCGAGGGGAGATTTTTACCCATTTCCTGTAGCCTTGAGCTTTGACGGGTGGAGGGGGTAGGTGTTTTCGCGTTTTTCGCCATTGAAGAGAGGAGAAGATGAATGGAAGCTTTGGAAGAGAGGGGTGAGGAGGAAGACGAAAAGGGTTATGGGGATACGGGTAAAAGGGTGTAGGGAAAAGCAAAAGGTTTTATGGATAAGGTAAAAAGTAAATATGGGAAAATGGGAATGTCATAAATTTGATGGGAATACCATTTATGGCAAAGATTTGAGTACCCGAAAATCTTGACACGGTTTGTTAGAAATTTAGACAGATTTATCAATAATTCCCAAAGAGCTTCTTAGCATGCAGAAACGTTCCTCAAGAAGGGGTTTAGTAAAAATATCAGCCAGCTGGTTTTCCGTGTTAACAAAAACAATTTCAAAATCTCCCTGAGCAACATGATTTCTGATAAAATGATGCTTAATATCTATATGCTTGGCCCTAGAATGATGCACAGGATTTTTAGATAGACAGATAGCACTCGAATTATCACAGAATATTTTTACAGGTTTAAAAAACAAGTCATAATCACTTAGTTGGTAAGACATCCAAATTAGCTGTGTGCAGCATTGACCAACAGCTATATATTCAGCCTCAGTAGTAGATAAAGACACTGATCCCTATTGTTTTGCTATTCCAGGAAATAAGAGATTTTCCTAGAAGTTGGCAAGTACCACTGGTACTTTTTCTATCATCTTTATCACCTGCAAAATCTGCATCTGAAAAACCTTCAAGCGTAAAATCAGTGGTGTTAGGATACCATAAACCATAGTTAGTTGTTCCATGAAGATATCTAATGATACGTTTAACGGCAGTAAGGTGAGATTCCTTTGGAGCAGCTTGGAATCTAGCACACCTGCACACATTAAATATAATATCTGGTCGACTAGTAGTTAGATAAAGCAATGATCCAATCATACCGCGATACTTGGTTTCATCAACAGGTTTTCCTTGCTCATCCTTATCAAGAGAGCAAGTAGGACTCATTGGAGTTCCCATAGCTTTTGAGTCAGACATCCCAAATTTTTGGACGAGTTCTTTAGCATACTTAGCTTTACATGTAAATATTCCAGTGTTAGTTTGATGGATTTGTAGTCCTAAGAAGAATTTTAATTCTCCCATCATACTCATTTTAGAGCTTCCAAGAATAATATCATCAACATATATTTGTATGATAAGATTTCCTAAGGAGGATCGTTTAATGAAAAGTGTTGTATCGATCTTTCCTCGAAAAAATCCATGGCTTACCAAGAAGGAGCTTAAGCGATCATACCATGCCCTAGGTGCTTGTTTAAGACCATATAAAGCTTTACTTAATTTAAAAACTTGATAAGGAAATTTTAAGTTTTCAAAACCTGGCGGCTGTTTGACGTATACCTCTTCTTCAATGAACCCATTTAAGAAAGCGCTTTTAACATCCATTTGAAAAAGTTTGAATTTTTTAAAAGAAGCATATGCAAGCAAAATTCTTATGGATTCCAACCTGGCAACAAGAGCAAAAGTTTCATCATAGTCAACACCTTCCTGTTGTGAATATCCTTGAGCAACGAGCCGGGCTTTGTTTCTAACTACTTCTCCAGCCTCATTTAGCTTGTTTCTATATACCCATTTTGTGCCAATGATTGAAACATTCTCAGGTTTGGGAACTAGATTCCACACTTTGTTCTTTTCAAATTGATCAAGTTCCTCTTCCATAGCCTTGACCCAGTATTCATCTTTTAAGGCATCACCAACTTTCTTTGGTTCGCATTGAGAAATAAGAGCAAGATTTACGTTATTTTTAGTAGATGCTCTAGTTTTCCTTCCTTCATGGATGTCTCCAATAACAATTTTTTTTGGATAGTCAGGTTCACTTCTCCATTCGTTTGGAACTGCTCCAATAGTAACATCAGTCGACTGAGGTTCATCAGAAGTCGACTCACAGGGTGCCTTTTCTTCAGTGGGTTTTGTAACCACTGCAGTAAGTATTTGACTGTCTTCTTCATCTGCAATTTTCCTTTTCTCGGCCAGGTTATTAGTATCATCAAATACAACATGAATAGACTCTTCAATAGATAAAGTACATTTGTTATAAATTCTATAAGATCTACTAGTAGGAGAGTAACCAAGAAATATACCTTCATCACTTCGAGGATCAAACTTACCAAGATTTTCTTTCCCATTATTGTGAACAAAACACTTACATCCAAAAGGATGAAAGTAGCTAATATTTGGTTTCTTACCCGTGCATAGCTCATACGGAGTTTTCTTAAGAATTGGTCTAATTAGGCATCTATTCAAAATATGACACGCTGTACTTACCGCTTTTGCCCAAAAGTGATGTGGTAGGCTTGTTTCTATGATCATTGTTCTTGCCATATCTTGAAGAGTTCTATTCTTTCGTTCAACTACACCATTTTGTTGCGGAGATCGAGGTGAGGAGAAATTGTGTGTGTATCCTTGATCATTACAGAATTCCTCAAATGCTTTATTTTCAAATTCTCCTCCATGATCACTTCTAATGGAAGTGATGTAATATCCCTTTTCACGCTGAATTTTCTCACAAAAAAACTTAAAATTCTTTAAAGTATCATCTTTATGAGCAAGAAATATTACCCAAGTAAAACGAGAGAAGTCATCTATTATAACAAATGCATACCTTTTTCCTCCAATGCTAGCAGTTCTAGTAGGACCGACTAAATCCATATGAAGTAATTGCAGGGGCTTTGATGTAGACTCAATATCTTTAGAACTAAAGGAGTTTCTAGTTTGTTTACCTTTTTGACACGAATCGCATAAGTGATCTTTTGTGTAGTTGAGTTTTGGCAATCCTATTACAAGATTATGTCTTGATAGTTTTTCAATTAATCGCATACTAGCATGCCCAAGCTTCTTGTGCCACATCGACGGATCTTCTCCCATTGATGCCAAGCATATATGACCTTTAGCATTTTTGATAGAGTCCAGAGTGTACACATTTTTATTTCTGCTTCCAGGAAGAATCTTTGTTCCAGAGGAGTCTTCTATGACACAACCTGATTTACTAAATCTTATCTCAAGATCTGAATCACATAGCTGACTTACACTTAACAAGTTATACGTAAGTCCCTTCACCAACCAGACATTTGAAATGTCACAGGAATTATTGAAAGCAATAGTACCAATACCAATTACCGTTCCAGTTGAATTGTCTCCAAAAGTTACCAATCCTCCACCAAAGTCAGCGACTGATTTGAATAGATTTTTGTCGCCTGTCATATGTCTTGAACACGCACTGTCTAGATACCATTTTCCCTTTTTCTTTTTCTTGTGGTGTTCCTGCAAGACAAAATTTTTATTCTTGTTTAGGTACCCAAGAGTTCTTGGGTCCTTGATGGTTAGTTTCAAAATATTTGATTTTCTTGGGTTTCCACATCCAACCAGGTGCAGTTTTAAAACGAAATCTACAGTTATAATAGTTATGCCCAAGTTTTCCACAGAAAAAACACGTTTGAAAAGATTTTCTTTCCACAATATAGGAGTCGGCTGAACTGTGCATTCTAGATTTCCCTTCAGTTTTTTTAAGAGTTCTGGTTGACTTATCAGTGTTCAAATAGCCAGTTTTCTTTCCTTCAAAATTTCCAGTTATTTGCACAACCTTTTTTCCAGTAAACTTGGGTGTATTTGATTGGTTTGACTTGACATGGTTATGGTTGGAAGGTTTTAATAAGATATCTAATCTAGATTGTAGATTGTAAACTTCATTTTGAACTGAATTTTTTTCTTTTTCACAAATTTCTAATCTAGATTCCCATTCCTTTTTCTCTCTCTTCAGTTTTCTATATTCATCAAAGATATTATTTAGATCTATAAGAGTTTGATCCAATAATTCTTGAGTTTCTTCACATTTAGCACAGGAATGAGAATTACCTTGCTACCTTCTTCGAGAGCCATGAAACATATATTTTCACCTTCTTCAGATTCTTCATCTGAGATCTCATCTTCACTCCAACTGCTGAAAGCTCTTTGTTTTTTATAGCCTCTGGTTGGTTTCTTTCTTATCTCAGGATATTCAGACGCAATATGGCCATATTTCCACCTTCAAAACATTTTCCGTCATTCTTTTGCTGTCCAGTGGGGGTCTTGCCTTTTCTAAAGTTTAGGCTTCCTTTTCTGTTACTTTTTGATCTTCTCATGGCTTCTATCACATGCCTCGAAATCATGGCTACTTCTTCTTCTTTAAAATCATCATCAGATTCTTCAACTTGAGCCTTGAATGCGACCACTTTCTTCTTTTCGTCCTTCTGGTATCTTTGGATATGATTCTTTTCAAAAGCTATAAGATTTCCTCTTAATTCATCATAAGTGAATTTATCCAGATTTTCGTCTTCAAGAACAATGGCTTTGGTTTCCCAAGTCTTTGGCAGACTTCTGACAAGCTTTCTAACTTGTTGAGAGTTGGTATAGGTTACTCCAAGCGATTTGAGTTCTCCAATAATCTTGCTGAATCTTGTGAACATTGATTCGATGTTTTCATCATCTTTCATCATGAAAGCTTCATAGTCGTATCTTAGAGCATCAATTTTTGTTTCTCTTACTTTTGAAGTTCCTTCATAAGTGACCTCAAGTTTATCCCACATTTCCTTGGCAGTATCACAATTTGAAATTTTTGCATACTCTTCTCCACTTACTGCACAGTAGAGCAAAGCTATTGCCCTTGCATTTATTTGTAGAGTCTCTTGTTGTTCTTTAGTAATGTCGTGTGACTCTAGATCAATTGCTGAAACTTCTGCATCTTCTTTGTTTTCAGTGTTTGCTCTGGGAATGGGTTTAGGTCCCTTTTTAATCACGACCCAGGCTTGATAATCAGTTAATTGCACGAATAGTTTAAACCTTTCCTTCCAGTGGACATAATGTTCACCATAAAATTATGGTGGTCTTGTTGTGGAGTGCCCATCTTGCAATATTGCTCCAGGAATCTGATATCCAGCCATTTGATCTTTTCTCACGTGTGGTTAAGCACTGAAAGTGAGACCTTGCTCTGATACCAATTGAGAGTGCAAGAGGGGGGGGGGGGGGGGGGGGGGGAATTGTTAAAATATTTTGCTCTGTTAGTCGACTAGGTCAAGCCAGTAGTCGACTACCTACTCTGCGAATATTAAGGTAAGTGCAGAAAATAAAAGACACACGTATTTTATACTGGTTCAGATTCAATGTGAATCCTAGTCCAGTCCCCTTGGGTTGCAAGGGTGATCTCTGCAGCTCTTTTATAAGATTTTGTACAATGAAGGTTTTGAATGAAGTTCCTACGTCTACACTCAAAACACTCTTATTCTTTTTGATACAAAGCCTCACAAACTATAACTCTCCTTTCTCTCTTGTTACACTATGAATCACACAGACTAACAATGTTTGTTTGAAAGTAAAGCAGAGCAATGGAGGTAATGAGACAATTGCATAGTTCTTGCGTTTGTGAAGCAGCCCCTTTTATATTGTTTTAGGCTCTTCACGCAGAGAGTTCAACCCAAGAGATTTGATCCTTGAAAATGGAATCAGAGATCCTATTTCCAAGAATAAGACTGAGCTGTTGCTGCTTTCCTTGTGCGTTGAGGCAGCAACAGATTTCTTACACCTCATGAGATATGCCTTTGATATTTTTCCTTCTTGAACCGATTTGATGCTGCTGAAATATTTCCTCTTTATTTTGCAGATGTGTTTGCCTTTTCTTGAAAGATATGCGGCTGAAGATTACAGCCGGTTACCCTAACCACGTTTGGGCTAGGAAGCCATTTGTCGAGTGAGCCCAGCTCGTTGGGGCTGTTCTGTGGGCTTCCAATTTGTTGGGGCTGTTTTGTGGGCTCACATATATTCCTTATGTGATTTAATTACTATACCTGCACAAGTAAAATTGTCATCATAAAAACTTGACACTAACAGTGGGGCTCGATTAAGACCTTCCTGAAGGTTAGAGATACACACAAGAAGAAGCTAGCATATGACTTCGGTGGCCATAAGTATTTGGACGATGTTGTAAAGCCCTATATTTTTTTACTATTCAGTTTGAGCTAGTTACAAGCTTGAAGGTGCGATTTAATTTGCACCAAAGTGTGTGCGTATCCGCACGAGGGTAACAAGGGTATCAGGCTATGTGAACATGAAAAAAAAAAAAAAAAGAGGGTCAGAGTGGAAAATCATATGGGCTTTCACTCTTTTTAGGACAAACTTAAAAAAATGCGTGCCACATAAATTGGAACAGAGGGAGTACATTTTGCACACGTTATTAAGTATACAAAGTGTATCGAGAATAACTTAGTGTCACGACCTAAATTAGGATTTAAGTCACGGCATGACACCCAACAAGTCACCACCCATTAGGTGAATCCTCTAAGCAGCAACACGCGCATAACATAGAATAAAAGGATAAAAAAAGTACTACCAAAGTTGTCTTAATGGAAATAAATGCTAAAACATAATACAAATTAGAGAAAATCAACCCATGCAACCCACACTAAGACTAAGTCATGTATCACCAGAATCTGACTATAACATGCTCGGCTCGACAAAAATAAAAATATACTGAATATAAAAATTAGGAGTTCACTACTAAAAATCATTATTTTCCCGCTGAAAATTTTCATTGAAAAAAGTTCAGTGGTTATTCCCACTGAATATCGGTGGGAAAACCCTAAATAATAGTGTTTTCACACAGAAAAATTAGGATTTCTCTTATCGTTTCAATGGGAACCTGTTTCCCACCATGCATTTTCCCAGAGTTGGTTTGGTGGGAATGAGATGGGAAAATCATATTTTATAACACAAATTTCCCACTGAATGTCGAGAGGAACAATTTTTGTTCCTAGTAGTGGTTAAAGCCATCTCCATAGTCTAATGGCGGCTCATCTCAACTGAATTGGACTGGCGACTAGCTAGAATCACTGGTCAGCAGCTGGATCTCTGCCTACTGGACCTGTGCACATGCAATAACTACGAGTCTAAAATACCCAGTAAGATCATTGACTCGATCTCCGAGCCTATCCCTTAGGCATGTCTTTTAAAATCACTGGTAGTGCATAAAATACCTCTTTAAAACAATAGAAGTACAGATATAAAAACAAATGAAATAATTAAACTGAAATCATGAATACAAGTAATGATGTGCACATGATTTACATGTTGGCATATCTGTTAGAACTACTATGGCGCATCGACGGTCTGTTTGACTGTCTGGTGTGTGAATAAAAAACATGTCTTATCCATCATCAGTGAATAGGTGCCTATCTGACTAGCCTAGCACAGTGCATCAACCAACTGTCTTACCCGGTACTGTTCATATCTACTACTCAGTCTTATGACATCATTGTGACCAGACTATGTGTGCTTCCAGACTAAGTGATAATGCATGATAAGCAGCTAAAAAAAAATCATAAGGAAGCACATTTAACTACTTAAAGCTAACTGAGTGATAAGCATGTTAAACAACTAAACAATATCACGACTTATCAAAGCATCTCCAAAAAGTATTAAATAGTGCGGCAACATAGGTTAGGGCTACCACAATCTACTCTAGATACTTCAAACTAGCCAACATAGCTCATGTTCTCCACACATATGAACTAAATAGTTTAAATGCATACAAGCAATATATAAATCATGCTTTTTAGGAAAAGCTGACAAACTAAGAGTTAAATTCTCACTTATCTTACGGTTGGTAGGCAAACATCTTTTGAAATGTTAATCTCAGCCCAAACAGTCTCCAACAGCCTCAATCTATTCACAATGGTAAATAATTGTTCCAAATCATACTAGGAAAACGTTTCTCAAATTTAGGATGTCACTGGGTCAAATTCAAAATCCTGGTCAACTCCAACTTGCCCTTTAAGCCAAGGTTCCAAAATCTGAAATTGATTACATGAGCGCGTTACTCATAAGCTATGAAGTCCAATTCAATAATCAAAATTTAATTTTGATGTCATTTGCTAAGTATATTATTAATCACATGATTCTATGATTGATATTCCATGAAAATTAAGTATAATCATAAGTTCAATGTAAGAAATCCATACGTCAAATTTGGGGTTGATTATCTACCTTTTCATAATTCAAAATTGAGAGATTATTGCTAAAAGTTCCAAGTTTCCTCTTAAAAATCATTGTCGGAGTTTAACAACAGTTTTTATACAACTATAGGCCCTCTTTCGCGATAGCGGGAAGAGGGCTCACGTTCGCAATGCCTAACATTCCTAGACACGCGGGATTGCAATCAACACCTCGGTAGTGGCAAAGAAGGATACTGAGTACCAATTACTCTATGTTCAGGCTTTCTTTTCTAGCGATTCTTATGTCATAAATATCGGTATAGAGGTTTACTGACGAGTGAGTTAGGGTTTTGAGTTATCTTCTATTTTTGGTACCACACTTTATACCTTTGAAGGATGTTACATTTATATTTCTTGTTTTAACTGTCGTGCCATAGGAGCTCAATGTATATGTTGATGTATAATTTGGGGTTATGGGTACTTATATTGAAATTTGAATGACTTAACTTTTATGTTCTATTTGATGATGATGTTTGGCCACGAAGGATCTTTTTCTTTATTGAGTGTTCATTTAAATGAATTATGTATGATTGCATCATATTCTCGAAAGATATTTCTTTATTTTTTTTAATAAAGTTAATAGGTAACAATGTGTGCAGATGGGCATGAAATGTGTAAAAGGTACATAATAGTGGTTCACTCAGTGAGGTTGGGGCATCGGGTGCCGGCCATGTCTCATTTCATTTGAAGCTTGATAGATATGGGCGATACACAATTAATCTCCAGATAAGCTCATGAGGTGATGTGCCATAACAAACTTAGTTCTAGGGGCTTGTTAATTCACCTTGTGAAGTTTAGTTAAAGGGGAAGATCGTTGGGTGTGAGAAAAACGTTCCACATTACATTAATAGTTGAAAAGCATATATTTTAATTGAAGATTTGAGAAACTGATATTGTCTCAAAAGTTTTTTACTGAGAAGGTCCTTAAGAAATTTAATATGAAAAATGTTAAACATATGTTTTTGCTTTTTATTTCAAATCGTCAACAAACATATCACCAAAGAAGATAAGATGGAGTAGAAGCCTAGTATTCCATATTCAAGGGATGTGGGTAGCTGGTAGCATGATCTATGCTATAGTTTTCATCCGTCCTGACATTTCACATTCTATTAGCGTTGCGAGGAAATGCATGTCTTGTCCTAGTAAAAAACATTGACAAGAAATAAAGTCGATCTTAAGATACTTGAAAGGTACTGCAGATGTAAGCTTGACTTTTGACAAAGACAAGCTACGCGAATGCGCAATTGACTATATTGATTCGTAATATGTTGGGGACTTGGATAAGAGATATCTCTGACATGTTATGTTTTACTCTTTCTGGTAGTGTCATCAGCTGAAGGCAAATTAGCAGTTTGTTGTTGCGTTGTCTACCATAAAAGCTAAGTATATGTCGATTAGGGGGGCAATGAAAAAGGTTATTTGGCTATAAGAATTGATAAGTGATCTTGGAATTCTTACAAGAAAACTTCAGTGTTTTGTAACAGTCAGAGTATTATTTATCGATCTAAGCTTCAAATGTTCTATGTGCAGACAACCATATTGAAGTCAGACATCATTTTATCTGTGGCATTGTACTAAAAAGAGTTGTTGATTACGTCTTGAATTCTGATGGATATGGATTTATTGATTGTGACATGAATTCTAGTGGATTTGATGCAACTCCATTCGATATTGGACAAATTAATGGAAATTTTTGTTAGTTTTATGCTAAGTTAGCATTATAACATAAGAAGTTCTAAGGCTTGCACTAAGTTGGCACATTTCACAATCTAAAAACACATTATCGGTGATGGCACCTACTCCTAACCCAGTAGGCGCTTAAGCCAATTTTAAACACTTAATCAATTAATATGGGGAAAGTAAAGTGAGAGACATATCGAAGTGATAGTAGAGTCCCATGCTCATAAACATCTGAAAACTAAAAGTACATTCTCAAAATCTTGTGTCATTAGTACAATAGCTTTTAAATACGAATACAAAGAAGAATGAGTCACAATACAAATGTTTAGAAATAAATAGACAAAACTAAGTAATGAAACAGTGCAGTCTGGTGTTGCGCATCAGCCAAGCAACTCACCTCAAATGCTCCAACTAGAAACCTTTATGATCAACGGCTCCACATGCTCCAGTAGTACACATGTAAGATTCTACACATAAAAAGGGCGCAACAAATGTAGTATGAGTACGGAGATCAACATGTACTTAGTAAGCATCATTGACCGATCCTAGCTTGAAGTAATGCGATGGTTGGTATTTAAAAGCACTCACTTCTACACTTTAACTGGTGCTAGCCTCAACCAATATGAATATTTAAACTCAAAATATACAAAGAGAGAGTACTCGACAATTAAGCTTAACATAAATCAACAACTAGAACAGATAGCATGATTCAACTCAGAACTCAATAATAAGCTCAACAATTTCAATAAGATCAGAAAGTAATGAATAAAATGCAATGGCTAATGCAACTGATATACACACTCCTGCATTATATAGTTGTGACTCATGGGGGAGTGGGGACAGACGAGGTCCATATACCCACTACGGACGATCTCCACGTGCAAGGAAAGATGGTCCCAATGTATTATTAACTCATAATCAACAATCACTCGGAACCATTTCCCCTCAGTTCACATTACTCCACCTAGAACCATTTCCCCCTAGGCATAACCATATGAATCATTAAGTTTATTATGTATGAGATATCATATAAAAATATAAACGACCATATGCACACCCGGCATATACTTTATTCAAATAATTATATCAAACCAACTTGTAATAGTCATTATGTGTCTTTTGACCATTTTACCCCTGTTGACCAATTTTTGAGACTTTTAAGCGGTTCTAGTGAAAATTGAAGGATTTAGAATCTTAAAGTGAAAGTATTTGATCAATAGTTGACTTTTAGGTAAACAGACCTTTTTTGAATTTTCGTCGATTCCGTGAGGTCTGGAGATTCGATTATGACTTGATGGGATAGATGGTTCAGTTCCCGAGGCATTTGGTTGCGTTTTAGATACTTGGTTGGAAACTTGGTCTTTGGCCATTGGGTGTTGACCCGGTCAAATGGACCGCTGTTGCGAATTTCGAGACCACGAGTGAGTCCATAGCGTGTTTTATGCATGTATGCAGTTTGGTTTGTATTCGTGAGGTCTCGGGTGATTGTCGGATTTCGGGGTTGGACTTGTGAAAAAACCAGATTTTTCTAGTGTTTGGTGTCCGTTGTAGCGACACTAGGCCCGCCATAGCGGGGTCTTATCCGTTATAGCAGATGATCGATGTTTAGGACTGGGCGCTACAACGGATGAATATCCGCTGTAGCGGATGCGCTGCAGCTAGTGTGGTCTCTCTAGCGCGAGCCCGCTACAGCAGGATTACGGGATTTCCAAAATCATTAAAGGGTAAGATAAAACCCTTAAACCCCTATCATTATTCATCACTTTCTAAGCATATTTGAGGAGAATTGAGGAGCTCTTGATTGAATCTTCATTATGGTAAGTCTCCTAACCCAGTATTCATTAATTTAATCTTCCCAAGCTTGAATCCATACTAGAAATCCATTAGAATCAAAGAGTGAAAATGGATTTTGATGATAATTTCTTGAAATGAGTTCTAATCCTTCTAAAAGGGAAATTGTTGGTGGATTTGACGAATCTATTCATAGAATTTGATGATTTCATAACTACTAGGCTTGAATCTTCCATTTGTGTTGATTAATTTGAAGGTTGAAAAACTAGGGTTTATACCCAAATTGGGGGTTTTCCCTTGAATCTCAAAATTAGCCTATTCTTGAGTTATTTTAGCAATTATTTAGTAGGATTGAACTCCTAGAACATGGAATTGCATATTTCACTTTCGAAATGACCGTTTTACCTTTTCGGTTCGGGCCGAAGAAGCAATGTCACTCGATCATTATCAAATTGACTGCAATCTTTTTCTGTCCGTGAAGATCCCAGCCTTCGTATCTTAATGCACGTATTTAATTTATTCGGAGCTATTAGAGCGGGATCCGAAACACGTTATACCTAACGAACTAGCGTAGCTGTGGAACTCTCGCTAGGCGAAGGGTTTGGTTAAGATATGCCAGATTCCACCAAGTATACAAATGGAACCTAACCATACATGTCCTCCGATTATATCTTCTAAATCGTCCACACTAACAATCCATCTCCTCCTCCTTCCTTTCATTGCTTCAAGGAGGTTATATAATAGTAACAGAAGGAGACAGGTATAGAATAGAAGTCCACCCCAGTCACTAAACCTAGCTCACCAAGCCTTAGGAGTGCTCCGTCGTGGGCTTGTAGCGACTGCCTTTGCACGCCTCTGTTACCTTTTGGGAGGCCTATGCCCCATAGAAACTGTCTAGGTCAATATGGTGATCCACCACAAAGCTCCCTAGGTTACTCAAAGCCGTATTCCAAACGGATTGAGGGCCCGTTTCCCCTATCTCCACAGTGGAATTTAACCCAAACGATAAGTATAGCAATATGGGTGTTGTTCTTAATGATTTTTAATATGGAATTCGAATATGATTAGACTCTGAGTATTTGGAGTCACAACGAATGGGCAAGGCAAAAGTTTGATTGTTCGTGGCTCCTGCTCGGCTACCAGGTAGGTTACGACTTACTTGAGTTAGACTTTGATTAGTAGATTATATATATAGTAGAATTGATGGGAGAAAACATGATTAGGCTTTCAGGCATGAAGTATGGTTGGATATTACCTAGGTTGGTATGACTTCTGATTACGTAGGCTTGTTGCCATTACTTTATGTATTGAACCATAAGGTGTATTTGCTGTGTTATTAGAAGGAAAGGGGATGATATATATATACTCTTCCGTGTTGACTGCGATAGCTTGTATGATTCATGTTATTGTTGAGTTGATCTATTTGAGACTTGTTATGGCTTATGGCATTGTGACTTGCACTTTCTTGGCATTGACATTATTGATTGATCATGTTGGCATTAGAGTGGTGTTTCATATTGGGTTCTGGACTTGAACCATGTTCTGAGATCTATTGTGGTATACAAACATCTATATAAGACACATTTGACATGGGGTGTAGATGTTGCCTAGTTGTGACTCGTGATCCAAGGTCAGTTCTAGAGCGAGTGGTACATGGACACCACGGGTCCCCCGCGGGTCATGACTGTAACATCTCATACCTTTAAACTAGGTTACGTTCATGATTTGAGACTTAGAAGACCAAATGAGAAGTGTGGGAATTAAATTCGTCTCCATTCAGTAAAATCCCACTTACACGACCAGTTATACGAACCGTATAATATTATAAGGCCCGTATTTTCAGTTCGTGTTATGTAGGTGGAGAAATTTCAGTTTCTGGCAAAGTTTTAAAACATTATACGGACCATACTCGTGTCCGTATAATATTATCCGGACCGTATATTCAGTCCGTGAAACTCATTTGCGAAATTTCAGTTTCTGGGATTTTAATTATTGTCAAGTATGACCAAGTTATATGGACCGTATAAGTTGACCGTATTATTTCCCGACGCAGTTAAGTATGAATACGCCGTGTTCAGTTCTTTTTCCACTTTTCACATTCCCCAAGCCCTAGAATGAAGGTGTTCTTCTCCCAATAATTCAAAACATCAAGATAAGTCAATCCAAGCCCTTCCAAATTAATTCTAACAAGTGTTCTCATAATCTAACAATGGAATCATTGTTCTTAACATAGGGTTTTCAAGAAAACCCATTTAAAGGACTCAAGACTTAAACCTTGGAATTCTTCTTCTAAAATCAGATTGTTATTACACGTTTGGAACATTACCAGGTATGTAGAGCTTCTATCCACGTGTGGAAACATCTTTGTTCTTCCCTACACCACGTTCTTCCATAATTATACGGAAGTTCTCCAAAAACTAGGGTTTTACCCATGTTCATGATAACCCTGGGTCCATGTACTATATTATATTAAGCTTTGTGATATAATCTAGTAGTTGTGTTCTTGATATTTTATTTTGATTATTGAGAATCTGTCTGTAATCCATGAACACCTATATCTCGTATTCCATGGGTTCTTGCATACATGTTTTTAAATAAAAATGCATATTTCATGAATATCGTACATGTCTACAAGTTCTCATGCAATTGTATTATATAATTACCTTCCTGCCATGATTTAAGATACATACATGCTAAATACAAGTTATTTCATGAAACCATGTTTACAAGTTGTTTTCGTGAAATCATGATTACAAGTCATTTACAAGTTAATTCACGAAAATTATGGGCTTCTTAGACAACTATATCATGTTCATGTTTTTGGGAGTTGCACAAGTTACCGACAAGGCTCAGATAGCCTGAAACTACATAGCCACCGCAGGACAAGGATTGCTCCGCCCAGTTAGGATGATTCCTTAATTTTACACTGAATGGATCCATCAGGAATGTTACATCTTATACCCTGGCAAGGTATGAGGGATCTGCTGGTCCGGCGAGGTACCTGACTCCACGTACCCATGTGGTGATATCATGTTGTCGATTTATGAAATTCTCTCCCTACTTACCATGTTTTTACCCATGTTATATATATATATATATATATATTCATGCTCATGTTCATGTCCAGGCTTTCAGTTTCACGTCTTATCATGTTATTCTATGTCCCATGTTATTTCTTTCAGTTGCTTTACATACCAGTACATTCAATGTGCTGACGTCCCCTTTTATTTCCCAAGAGCCTGAATTTCACGATGCAGGTACGGATTTATAGGACGACGTATCTACTTTGTAGGACTTCAGACTTATCAGCTTATTGATGAGCCCCATCTCATTCGGGGTTTAGACATTGTCTTTCTTTTATTAGTTATGCATTAAAAGGTATGCTGGGGGCCTTATCCCATCGAGTATGTTTTCATGTTCAGACTTATGCTAGAGGTTTCATAGACTAGGCAAGTCAGTTATGTCATGTCAGACTTTTAGAGTCGGTTAGCCGTTTTGGCTCCTTTATGATATTATCCGCATTCATGATTTAAACAAGTATTTCTATTTAATATTGTGACTTACTATGTGTTACAAGCATTCAAGTTATATTCCGCTCATGTTATGCCTCATGATGATTCAGCAAGTCATGTGGTTCGCTCGGTCACATGCAGTAAGGCGCCGAGTGTCGTGTTATGCCCAGGCTATAGTTCGGGGTGTGACAAAGCTTTGTATCAGAGTCTAAGTGCAAGTGTCTTAGAGAGTCTATGTGTTACAACTCGAAAATTTCGTATCGTTTGCGTCGTGAGTAAACTAACGTAAGCTCGGAGAGGTCATGAAATCCTTATAAGGTTAAGGAATACTCTTAACAAGTATTAAGCAGGTGTCTAAAGGTTCTGGATCGAGCAAATCGAAGAAAATAAGTTTGTCAAAAATTTGGTAGAATTTTGGACAAAAAATTTGGGTCAACTTCAGAGAGGTATATCTCCTGGGATATCATGAGTTTTGAGGTGTTTCAAGAGCCTAAAATGAAGTTTGTCGAGTGTAGTTTCCAACACAACAAACCGCTTGTCAATACGACATCGGAGTAGGGAGTTATGGACATTTTAAAACGGACTATCAGAAGCCTGCGAACCTATGCGGAAATTCTAGAAACTACTTAAAAGGCCCACTAATTTTAGCCCATCAGCGCAACTCGATTTGGACTACTATATATACCCCCCTTAAGTCACCTAAATCACTTAATTTTTCACCATATCTCATCTCCACACCTCTCTAGAACCTCCCATAACATTCATCCAATATCCAAACCCCGCTAAACATATCCCAAATCCTCTAGAACATTCCTCCAACTTCCACAACATGCACACATATTCCTACAAGTCTATATGACAATTTTGGTCATTTTTATTTCATTTTTAACATAGCCCCAAGTCCTAGGAAGTCCTAGAAACCTCTTCAAACATATTCCAACATATTTCCAAGCCCAAACCAAGGATCAAAGTGAAGATTAAAGTGGTTAAGGGTTACAAGTGAGGTCTACACTGGTCTCCTCTTCTTGAAGATGTTTGGATAAGTATTTTTAAGGTGGAATAACTATGGAATTGAAGTGTTCTTGAATTTTGAGGTAAGATTTCATGTTAGTTTCATGTTTATGAGTTTGTTTGGTAATTATGATAAGATTTGAAGAGAAGAAAATTGGAGGAAAAGTTGAAATATGCATTTGATGATATTTTGAGTTGTGAATTAACTTGAGTTATAATTATTAGTATGTTTTGAGCATAATATTTTTATGAGGAATAATAATGATGTTAAAAAATTGTCGTATACGAGTGTATAAGTGGTTGTATGAAGTTGTTGTTTTGTTATGGATTGATTATGAAAAGAAGTTTTAGGATTAAATTGAGTATAGTTTGAATGTAATCTTTTGATTATGGAATTGTTGATGTTTTATTGTGCTTTGGGAGTTGTTTTGAATATTGGAGAGAGTAGAAGATATAAGGGAGATGCTGCCCGAATTTCGGTAGATTCTAAAAAAGGTTTAATTTGAAGGCTTAAGATAAGCATACGACGATAAGCCTAACAATAGTACGAATGATTTTCTATGTAGATTGCGAGATCAAAAGTAGGTTGAAAAGTCGAGAAGTGAACTTCCAGGTATGTTAAGGCTGTTCCTTCTTTTCTTGGCATGATTCCATATATGGTAGGAGCGTAAAGAACCTTATGACCAGAGATTTGTCAAAGTAGAGCTTGTCATATTGTGGCATAGTTTCCGAGTGTTATGTTATTCTTTCTGAGGGGCCATATCCCCTCCCTATGTCCTTGAGTTTATAGAGAGACAGAAGAGACATGTTACAGTATCAGATTTTTTCAACATATGCATGATACACTGCATGATATACATATATATTTTTCTTTAGCCTGGCCACTTGGTCAGTGAGACAGATTTCCTAGCCTACAGGTCAGTGAGACACATTGCCTGGCCAACGGGTCAGTGAGAGTTTTCAGTTGCCTGGCCACTTGGTCAGTGAGATATATAATAACATTATATTGCATTTCATATGAGACAGGTCAGGTAAGATATTTAGGGCATTCTTTGGCCTCCAGATTGTATTGTTTTCAATTCAGTTTCAGTTATCCTTTGCCTTACATACTCAGTACATTGTTTCGTACTGATGTCCCTTTTGTCGGGGGGCGCTGCGTTCATGCCCGTAGGTTCAGGTAGCCAGACAGGCGACCTAGCTCAGTAGGCCTTCCGCTCAACTATAGACGGTGCGCTCCACTTGGTTCGGAGTTGCAGTCCCTTTCGGTATGCAGTTTGACATGTATATATGGGTATGACAGGGCTTTGTCCTGTCCTTTCTACAACTCGTACTCCATAGAGGTCTGTTGACAGTTGTATGTCGTTGGGATGTTATGTAGCCTTGTCAGCTCTTATTTTGGTTGTACAACATATGTAGCGGCCTAGTCGGCTTGCACTGTTATCCTTAGCACGTATGTTCATATATATGCGTTGGTTGTGAGTTTTCGATACAATGTCTATGGTGTTAATCTTACAAGAGATGTTATAGCTCAGTTATAAGTTATTTATGGGCCACCAGGTAGCTCAGTGAGATGCAAGTACGAAATTAGAGGTGCTTGGTCAGTAATGGTTAGGCACTCGTCACGACTCATTGGCTTTGGTCGTGACACTATGAAACCCTGTCCAGTGGGTCACTTTTATATGTGTGAGGGCCCCATACCTATAAATAGTTAACCACCAAGACATTTAGGATTGTCTCACTTCTTTTATACTCTAGCTCGTGCAGTTAGAGCAGTACTCTCAGGATGCCTTTCTAATTCGTTTGTGTACGTATTTTTAGAATCATGCCTGCAAAGAAGAAGACTTCTAACAGCCAAAGAGCAGCTGCTAATGCTGCAAGGACAGAGGCTATCCGAGCCACTTCGGATCAGGCACCTCTACCAGAGACTACGCCATCCACGACTACTACTCTAGCAAAAACTCCAGTTCCTCCACCTGGAACTAATGACATTGATGTTAGAAGCGCTATTAACATGCTCAATCAGTTGGTAGCAGCTCAAGCCCAGTGTCAGAAATTTGGGTCAAGTTTAGGGAATAATGGATAACCTTCTAAGACTTAGAATTTTCTTAGGATGAATCCCCCAATCTTCACGGGGACAAAGAAAGATGAGGACTCTCAAGACTACATTGATGCTCTTCCGAAAATCTTCAGGATTATGACAGTTATGGAAATCGAAGCAGCTACTTTTGGAGCACATCAACTGCAGAGCATTGCTAATACTTGGTCTGAATCTTAGGAATTATCCGAGGTGAAGATGCACCTGATACTACATGGGATGAATTTGCAAGCATATTCCTAGACCACTTCATGCCAATAGAGGTCAGAGAAGCTAAGGCTGAGCAATTCCTGAAGCTTAAGCATAATGGCAGGTCCGTTCAGGACTATTATTTGGAGTTTGTTAGTATAGCTAAGCATGCTCCACTTATGATACTAGACATGAGGGCAAAAGTGAGGAGGTTCGTTGGTGGTCTTGATTCCCATTTGTATGATGGGGCCAATATTGCTGCACAGAATGGAGGGATGACTATCTCCAAGCTGGTTGCTATTGTACAAGGACATGAGACGAGGCTAAGGGAAGATGAAGCCTTGCAGAAAGAGAAAGACAGAGAATTCAACAAGAGGCCAAATCTACAGGTCAATTTAGCGGGAACGACAACAGAAAGTTCTTTAAGAACATGTCAGCAGGACCTGCTCCGTCCACAGCAAGTGGCCCAGTCCCTAAGTTCTGAAATGATAAGAAGAAAAACTTCAGACCATCGAGTTCTTACTCTCAGGATAGTGTGGGTCAGTCGACTTATACCCATCTGATATATGGCAAGTATAATAAGAGACACTCAGGTGAGTGTCGTGTGGGTATTGATGTATGCTTTATATGTGGCCAAAAGGGCTATTTTCAGAAGGACTGTCCATCAGCCAGACAGGATACCGGAGGTTACGTGGTGCAGGCCACGAATTCAATAGTACCTCGTAACAATCAGGCCCAGCAGGGACACAATGCAGCTAAGTCTGGAAACGCAGGAGGACGAAACCGTTTGTATGTGTTGACGAGTTGTTAGGATATATAAGCTCATGCAGATATTGTTACAGGTACATTAACAATATTCACATTCGATGTTTATGCCCTTATTGACCCAGGATCCACCTTATCTTATGTAACCCATTTTGTTGCTAAGAAGTTTGGTATTGAACTAGAAAAATTTCGTGAACCCTTTGAGGTGTCCACCCTAATGGGAGAGTCAGTCATAGCTATTCGTATTTATAGGGGTCGTCTAGTTCTAGTTTACCACCGTAAAACCATAGCTAACTTACCAGAATTAAAAATGGTAGACTTTGATGTGATCATGGGTATAGACTGGTTAGCTTCATGTTATGCCACGATATATTATAGAACCAAAGTTGTAAGATTCGAGTTCCCTAATGAGCAAGTCATAGAATGGGAGGGTAATTCAGTAGTACCCATAGGTAAATTTATTTCTTACATAAAAGCCAGAAAAATAATTTCCAAGGGTTATGTCTACCACTTAGTTCGAGTTAAGGATTCAGATGCCAGACTCCAACTCTCCAGTCCATCCCAAATGTACATGAGTTTCCAGAGGTCTTTACCGAAGATCTTCCAGGAGTCCCTCCTAACAGGGAGATTGACTTTGGAATTGATCTACTTCTCGGAACTAAGCCGATACGCCGAATAGAATGGCTCCAACAGAGTTGAAAGAGCTAAAATCCCAGTTAAATGATCTTCTTAATAAGGGGTTTATTATACCAAGTGTTTCGCCGTGGGGTGCGCCAGTTTTGTTTGTTCGAAAGAAGGATGGTTCCTTACGTATGTGTATTGACCACCACTACCAGTTAAACAAGGTCACCGTTAAGAACAGGTATCCTCTTCCCAGAATGGATGACTTATTTGACCAACTTCAGGGTGCCTAATATTATTTTAAGATTAACCTCAGATCAGGCTACCATCAGTTAAAGGTTAAGGAAGTTGATATCCCAAAGACCGTTTTTAGAACCCATTATAGCTATTTTAAATTTCTTGTTATGTCGTTTGGGTTGACAAATGTGTCAGCTGCTTTCATTGACCTTATGAACAGGGTCTTCAAGCCTTATCTTGATCTATTCGTCATTGTCTTAATTGATGACATTTTGGTATATTCCCGTAGTAAGGCTGATCATGCAGAACATCTCAGAATAGTATTGTAGATTCTTAAAGATAGCAAACTTTTTGGAAAATTCTCCAAGTGTGAGTTTTGGCTTAAGTCAGTGGCATTCTTAGGACATGTGATCTTAGGTGAAGGTGTTAAAGTTGATTCTCAAAAGATTGATGCCGTAAGGAGTTGGCCCAGACCCACCTCAATAACTGATATAAGAAGTTTCTTAGGTCTGGCAGGCTATTATAGACATTTCGTAGAAGGATTTTCTTTTATTTTTGCTCCGTTAACTAAGTTGACTCAGAAGAAGGTTAAGTTTCAATAGTCAGATGCTTGCGAGCGAAGCTTTGAAGAGTTGAAGAAGAGATTCACTTCTGCTCCAGTTTTAACGCTGCCAAAGGAAACCGAAGGGTTCGTAGTTTATCGTGATGCTTCGGGAGTTGGTCTCAGATGTATATTAATGCAACATGGTAAGGTTGTAGCTTATAGGAAAGCGAATGTTGTAGCCAATGCTCTTAGTCGGCGTTCCATGCGAAGTTTAGCCCACGTTAATAAAGATAAGAGAGTTATGACTAGGGAAGTCCACCGTTTGGCCAGTCTTGGAGTTCGACTTTTAGACTCCGAGGACGGCGATGTGGTTGTTCAGAATAGAGTTCTTTCCTTCTTAGTCGTTGAAGTTAAAGAGAAATAATATACGGATCCCTACTTGTTGCAGCTGAAGGAGGGGATTCACAAGCATAAGACAACGCCTTTTGAACAAGAGGGAGATGATGGTACCTTGAGGTACCAAGGCATATTATGTGTTCCAAATGTAGATGGGCTCAAAGAGCGAATCATGTCAGAAACTCACAACTCCAGGTATTCCGTTCACCCAGGTTCCACTAGGATGTACCATGATCTTAAAGAGATGTATTGGTGGAATCATATGAAGAAGAATGTGGCAGATTTTGTAGCTAAGTGCCCGAAATGTCAGCAAGTGAAAGTCGAACACCAGAGGCCTGGTGGCTTGGCTCAGAATATTGATATTCCTCTCTGGAAATGAAAAATGATCAATATAGACTTTGTATCAGGTTTACCTCGTTCAGCTAGGAGGCATGACTCTATTTGGGTAATCGTTGATCGGCTTACTAAGTCGTCGCACTCTTTGCCAGTCAAGACCATAGATTCTGCAGAAGATTACGCTAAGTTATATGTTAATGAAATTGTCAGATTGCATGGGACCCCAGTGTCTATTATCTCAGATCGTGATGCTCAGTTCACAGCGAACTTCTGGAAATCCTTTCAGAAAGGATTGGGTGCCAAGGTGAACCTCAACACAGCTTTTCACCCGCAGATAGATGGTCAGGCAAAGCACACTATTTAGACTCTTAAGGACATGTTGAGAGCATGTGTCCTAGATTTTAAAGGTAATTGGGATGATCACTTACCCCTCATTGAGTTTTACTATAATAACAGTTATCATGCTAGTATTGGGATGGCATCATTTGAAGCTTTGTATGGGCAAAGGTGCAGGTCACCGATTGGTTGGTCTGGATTAGTGAAGCAGAATTGTTAGGGCCGGATTTGGTGTATCAGGCTATGGAGAAAGTCAAGTTGATTCAAGAGCGTTTGAAGACAGCTCAGAGCTGCCAAAAGTCTTACAAAGATGTGAGGTGAAGGGACTTAGAATTCCAAGTTAATGATTGGGTGTTCCTTAAAGTCTCACATATGAAGGGTGTTATGAGATTTGGTAAGAAAGTCAAGCTTAGTCCCAGATACATTAGACCTTACAGAATTCTGCGAAAGGTCAGTCTAGTAGCTTATGAACTTGAGTTGCCACAAGAGTTGGTTGCTGTACACCCAATGTTTCATGTGTCTATATTGAGAAAGTATGTAAGAGACCCGTCATTGGTTTTCCCTGCTGATACTATAACAGTTAAGGATGATTTGACCTATGAGGATATCCCCCGTAGCCATTCTTGATCATCAGGTTCGCAAGTTGAGAACTAAGGAAGTGGTCTGAGTAAAAGCGTTATGGAGAAGTCAAAAATTTGAGGAAGCTACATGGGAAGCCGAGGGGGATATGAAATCTAAGCACCCATTTGTGTTTGAAGAGTAAGCAGAGAACTCTCAAGGTAACTTTCCATAGCCCATGTCATGTATCCAGTGCTTATGTCTCATGCTTCAGTATTCATATTTCCATGTAATCACGTCATTTCATGTCCCATATTTCATGTCATGTTCCTTTCATATTTATGTATTCAATCCATGTCCACTCTCAATCTTAACCATGACCCATCATTCGAGGACGAATAATCCCAAGGGGGAGATATTGTAACATCTCGTACCTTTAAACTAGGTTACGTTCATGATTTGAGACTTAAAATACCAATGAGAAATGTGGGAAAAAAATTCATCTCAGTTCAAAAAAATCCCACTTACACGACCAGTTATACGGACCGTATAATATTATATGACTGGTATTTTCAGTTCATGTTATGCAGGTGGAGAAATTTCAGTTTCTGTCAAAGTTCTAAAACATTATACTGACCGTAGTCGTGTTCGTATAATATTATACGAATCGTATGTTCAGTCCGTGAAAATCATTTGGGAAATTCCAGTTTTTGGGATTTTAATTATTGTTAAGTACGACAAATTTATACGAACCGTATAAGTTGAGCGTATAACTTCCCGACGCAGTTAAGTATAAATACATCGTGTTCAGTTCTTTTTCCACTTTTCACATTCCCCAAGCCCTAGAACGAAGGAGTTCTTCTCCTAACAATCCAAAACATCAAGGTATGTCAATCCAAGCCCTTCCAAATCAATTCTAATATGTGTTCTCATAATCTAACAATGGAATCAGTGTTCTTAACATAGGGTTTTCAAGAAAACCCATTTAAAGGACTCAAGACTTAAACCTTGGAATTCTTCTTCCAAAATCAGATTGTTATTACACGTTTGGAGCATTACCAGGTATGTAGAGTTTCTATCCACGTGCGGGAATATATTTGTTCTTCCCTATGCCACGTTCTTCCATGATTATATGCAAGTTCTCTAAAAACTAGGGTTTTAGCCATGTTCATGATAACCCTAGGTCTATGTACTATATTATATTAAGCTTTGTGATATAATCTCGTTGTTGTGTTCTTGATATTTCATTTTGATTATTGAGAATCTAGTCGTAATCCATGAACACCCATATCTCATCTTCTATGGGTTCTAGCATGCATGTTTTTATATAAAAATGCTTATTTCATGAATATCCTACATGTCTACAAGTTCTCATGAAATTGTATTATATAATTACCTTCCTGCCATGATTCAAGATACATACATTTTAAATACAAGTTATTTCATGAAACCATGTTTACAAGTTATTTTCGTGAAATCATGATTACAAGTCATTTACAAGTTAATTCACGAAAATCATGGGCTTCTTAGCTAGCTATATGATCTTCATGTTTTTGGGAGATGCACAAGTTACCGACAAGGCACAGATAACCTGAAATAATAGCCACCGTAGGACAAGGATCGCTCCGCCCAGTTAGGACGATTCCTTAATTTTACACTGAATGGATCCATTAGACATGTTACACCTTATACCCTGACAAGGTATGGGGGCTCTGCTGGTCCGGCGAGGTATCAGACTCCACGTACCCCCGTGGTGATATCATGTTATCGGTTTATGAAATGCTCTCCCTACTTACCATGTTTTTACCCATGTTATATGTGTGTGTATGTATATGTATATGTATATGTATATGTATATGCGTGTGTGTGTGTGTATGTGTGTGTGTGTATAAGTGATAGGGGGGTTATGTTTTTATTTCAATATAAATATAAATATGGCTCTAAATATAAAGTGGTTTTTAGCAAATATTTTAAACAATCCTACTCGGTACTCCCTCACTCCTTGATTCCTCTTATCATCTAGGTATATTTCTTATTTTCTCCCAATTTTTACGTTTTTTTTATAACTCTGTCCAGTTATGAATCTTATTACACTGTTCACCTCTTTCTCTTAATCTTAGTTCTTAATATCCCTCTTCTTTAACCACACCCCGGTTACCACGGCCAACATCGTCCCTTATCATTTGGAAATTAAAACGGTCTTTCAAACACCTAGGAATTTATAGGTTAATCCATCGAATATATTAAGAAATTAAGAGAATAACCATATACTAAGAGTAATAGATTCATAATAACAAGTAAGTAATTACTCAAACATTATCACATTAATATTTTAATTAAACATGGAATAATTTAAATAGTAGGTAGATTAGTACAGAAAACATAGATAAAAACTTACATGACTTGAAGATGCAGAGAGGTTTCCCTTTCGGGGAACCCAAAAACTACTTCACACTAAGAGAAAATTACTGAAAGCTTAATATTATTTTTACAAGGGGGTTTATATTACAAAAGGTTTGGACGGAAAAAGGAGTTGGGGCATTGTGAAAGAGAAGGGGAATATGGAGAAGTTTGTTGAGAGAAGTGCCAGATGTTTTTTTCTCGATGCTCTTGCTTCTCCACAAATGCTGCTATTTATAGGTGTCTGGCGGACTTCAACGCTAGATTTTAAATTTGTGAAGAATCTTTTGAGTTCAGCCGGGTGCTCTTAGGGCCCCATCGTCACGTGAAACTTTTCAAAAGATACTTTATATTTTTGTCTGTTTGCTGAGCTGTCTCATTACTTTATTAAAGTTACTTTAATAAAGTCCGGTCTTCTTTTTCTGAGATGTCTTTGTCGTATTGCTTCCACTAAAAAGTCTTCTTTTTCTTTTCTTAAAATATCATTGTCTTGTTCCTTTTTTTCTTTGCTGAAAAGTCTTTTTCTTGTGCCTTCTTTATTGCTTTCACTAGAGTTTTGGTATCAATTCACTAGAGTCTTCTTTTTCTGAGACTTCTTCTTTTTGCTATCATTTCTACTACGGAAAAGGGTCAAATATACCCTTGTATTATGAGAAAATGGTCAAATATACCCTTCGTTATACTTTGGGTTCAAATATGTCCCTATCGTTATACTATTGTATCAAATATACCCCTCCTCCGTTAAAATTGTCCAAAGTGGACATCCAAGCCTATGTGGCACTGGCATTTGATGAGGTGGATGCCACGTGGCATTGCCACCTCATCACCCCTGCCACCTCTTCCCAATCTCTCTTTTCCAACTCCGGTCAGTTTCTCCCCCTTCTTGTTTTGCGGATCTTTTTTATTTTTATTTTCAATTTGTGTTTTATTTTTCTTGCGTAATTTGCGTTGAATTTGAGAATCCCACCAAATAAGGCAGAACCGATGTCTTGTTTCGTATGTGTGTAATCTATTGGATTTCCATAGATCTATTTGTTTTAGTGCAGTCACTCGAATCGGTGATTTTCTTGGTTGTTAACTTTCTGCAGATCTGCTTGGCTGAATTATAAAATCCCCCATCACCGCGCAAAAGAAATTTAAAGGAAAAGTTTATGTATATCATTTCTGTCAACTAATGTTTGCATACCAGAGATAAAAAGATAATGTTTTGGGCCAATAAGGTTGCAGGTTGCATACTTTGGTCTGTGCAGCAAACTGAAATAGTATGTCATTTTGCTGTGAGTTTTCGATGGGAGCAGTTCATGCAATTCATTGAAAATAAAAATGAGCAGGAGCCGCAAGAACAAGAAGGGGGAGAACCTTACCGGAGTTGGAAAAGAGAGATTGGGAAGAGGTGGCAATGCCACGTGGCATCCACCTCATCAAATGCTAGTGCCACATAGGCTTGGATGTCCACTTTGAATAATTTTAACGGAGGAGGGGTATATTTGATCCAATAGTATAACGATAGGGGTATATTTGAACCTAAAGTATAACGAAGGGTATATTTGACCATTTTCTCATAGTACAGGGGTATATTTGACCCTTTCCGTTTCTACTAAAGTCTTTTTCTGAAATGTCTTCAACCGTCTCTTTTGACTTTGTGTTATCATTATTTTTCTCCATTAATTAATCTAGGTGTCCAAATTGTGTAGACCAACCGAATCAAAACTCATGCCTGAATCTACATCATTTGGATCTTGAGAGTCTTGAAATGCACTGTCCTGAAAATTAATATCATCTCCTTCGAAATCTGAACTATGGACTGGTGACATCCCTTGACTTGGAGATAATTCTGGACTAGGATTTTTAACTATATGTTTATCTTGTTCTTTTGTCTGGAATTTTTTTTTTAGTGTCTCTTTTACTATATTTTCTATTTTTTCGTTCGTTTTCTTTTTTGCAAGTATGCTTTTCTTTGTAGAAGTTGCTCCTTGCGTAAGTGTCTTTGGTAGTCTCCGTCTTGTTTGGAGAGATGAACATCCTTCATCTTCATTTTTTGGCAAAGTGACAGCCATCAACGGATTTGATGAGTCTTTACCGGTTACCGTTTGAACCGGACTAGCTGTATCTTTACCCGATACAGTGGGTCCAACTGCATTCAATGGGGAATGCACACCCGTCTCATCCATTTTTGTCTGAGATGGAGAACTCTGAGATTGCACTAATCCATTTTTCCTAAATCTTTTATAAAATTTCTAGCATAATTAACTATTCCTAAATTTTTTGTAATTCTTTAACATCGTCTAACTTATCTGGCATTTCCAAAGCTTTTTTGGCTATATGAGGTTGTAACTTTATTTTACCCTTCCTAGTACTACTCCTAAAAAGTTTATATAATTTTTACATAATTTCATCTTTTTCTTACTAATTATTATTCATTTTCTACAAATGGTCTAAACACAGTTTGTAGGTGTCCTGAGTGTTCTTTAATATCTTTACTAAATACTAGTATATCATCTACATATACTAATACAAACCTTTTGTATTCTCCAAATATACTATCCATTTTTCTTTGAAAAATCGACGGAGCTGTCTTTAATCCAAATGACATTACTAACCATTCGAAATGTCCTTCAGGACAGGTGAATGCAGTCCATTCTATACTTTCTTCATGCATTCGTACCTGCCAGTATCTCGATTTACAATCAAATTTACTAAATATTTTCTTTCGTTGTATTATATTTATTAATTATGTTTTGTTTGGTAACTTATATCCATCTGTCCTAGTATTATCGTTAAGTCTTTTATAGTTTATTACCATTCTCGCCTTTCCTCTTACTATTTCGCTATGATTGCTTACCATAAATGTTGCAGATCTATGTTTAGAAATAGATCTCCGTATTACCCCTAAACCCAATAGTTCTTTTATTTGTACTTTAAAATCTTCTACATCTTGATTTGTTGCTTCAATTGAAGCTGTTTTAATTACATTGTCTGAATTTATTATATCTAATTTACATACAATCCTATTATTTTTCCAATGTTTTAATGGTTTTTCTCCTATAATTTCTATTTCATCTAGTATTTTTATTATATTATCTAGGTCTTTTTGATTTTTTATTACTCATATTCTTTCTATTCCTGTTTTAAAATTATATACTCTGTTTGTATATCTATTAAAGTATAATTTTTTTCTAACGAATCTTTGTCTCCTAGAATTTCTTCTTCTTCTAGAGATAATTTTTTTTTTATTTTTGTCTTATCTTTACAACATGTATTATTCTCTTGAAAATCTTTACAACAACTATCTTTTTTCTTTTGCAGGTTTATTCGATCTGTGGTACAGATCTTCTTATGAGGGATTCTAGTTTCAGTATTAAGGACTTGTACGGGTGTATGAGTAATATTTTTTAAGAAAATTACTCCATCTCTTGTAATCATACAACTGCCATTATTATGTAACATAAAGTCTAATCCTATGACAAAATCTACATTTATATTAAGGTCTCTTACCCATATCTTGTCCATTTTATAGCTTGGTTTGTAAAATTCTGAACATGTATTTATAAAGCTACTGTAGGCCTTATGAACATAATGTCTATATATGTTATGTGTTTCATCCATTTGCATGGCTGCAACAGGTTTTTCTAGAATTTTTATTAAATTAGGTGGAACTATTCTTTTATTTATTATGTACTTTGTGCACCCTAAATCTACTAATGCTAATGTTTCTATCTCATAATAATCTATTTTAATTCTTGCAAGTATTTTTATTGTTCCTAATTTTTTATCTTCGTTACATACTAATGCTTCATGGTCTTCTATACTCATTAATTCTGCTTGAGAATCTTCTGGTATTGTTCTTAATGGTCTCATTATTGGTTTTATATTTGATAAACTTATTTCGTCATCTTCACTATCTACTTCTTTTTGTTTTCCTTTTTCTAGTTTACATTATCTAGTTTCTAATTCATTTATTCTTGTTTCTAATGTTATCATTCTAGATTTATAGTAGGGTCTTCAATTTTCTTATGAGTTTCTTCTTTATTTATTTTTGTTTTAAATTCTTTTTCTATACACATTGTACATCCTTCTATATAACAATTTTTACATTTAACCCATTTATCTCTACTAGGATACCATTTACAAAGAAACACACATTACTATCTAATCCTTTATTTCTTTCAAACTCATGGTTACAATCTTCCGCTATATTTTCTAAATTATCTATTGCTTCTAAGTCTAGGTTTTCTAATCCTATTTCATTAATTAATTCTTCTGCTTCTGAGTCTGATGAGTCTGTTTTGATTTTTTCTTCAGTGTCTACACTTATTATAGAATATATACTTTCTGTATCTAACATATATTCATCTACATTTATTAATGTTTCTTGAAAATCTTCAATTAGCTGAGAATTTCTTGTCTTATTATTTATTCTTTTTGGACATGTATTTGCTAAGTGTTCTACACTTCCACAAGTAAAGAATTCTAGTTTATTTTTATAATTTCTAACTGTTCTGTATTTTCTTACATGCCTATTTCTGTCTAAGTAAGGTTTTCTAGCCGCTGACTTTCTGTATTGTCCAGGACCCTTTTTCGCTGTCCCGAACCATAGCATCACGATTGCATGACCCTTGCCATTTGCGATCACGGCCAAGAACCACACGACTGTGATGCCTAGCCGAATCAACAAACCTTCGCAATCATGGAATAATATTGTGATCAGGATGACCGTTGCCATCAAACACTATACGCGATCATGATCCTTCCCACATGATTGCGATCCTTGCTGTAATAGAAATTGAAATATCTGGGGTATCCATTTTAGCATTTTGGTGCCCGAAACTTATCCGAACCCCTCAGGATGCAAATCACACCGAAAATACTCTATGAACTTGTTGGAATGCTCAAAACTCTGATCCGGGTCATCTAATCACATTTTTGATTGCAGTAACCTCTTAATCCTTAGTTCAACTAGTATGAACTCAAGTGTCTGATACACTCCCGAGCCTCTCGGGATTCATCCAAACTATCCAACTAAGTCATAAATCGCATTACATACTTATAGGAACTTTCGAACCTCGAATCCGAATCTTTATACCTTGAATGTTAACTTTGGTCAACCCTCATTTTATTTTTCCCTCAAGAACCCTAGTTTTTAGTTTTCTTCTTTGATACTTTCCTGAATACCTCGAGAACTGTGACACCCATCTCCGCAAGTCATAATATGCATTTGAACCTATGGAAAGTGTTATTTAGAGAAAAATAATTATAGTATTCAAAACGACTGGACGGGTCGTTACATCACGATATCGCATGGAGGTAAGAAGTTCTGGACTAAGTTGGTGTGTTCGATGATCTAATCAAATAATAGTACTATGATTCGAGAGAAAATAACAATATGTTCTCGAACACTACATTGGAAGTGTGTTGAATAAAGAATAGACAGTAAATGCCTTTATTAATTATGGACGCTTTATTTTGTCTCTGCTTATAAAGGCCAAGCCGACACAATAGGCATTACGATGCGAAGAGTTTTACTTGCAGAAATAGAAGGAACATGTATCACAAGTGTAAAATCTGAGAAAGTCCCATATGAAATTCTTTTAAGCTAGAGTATGATTAACCTCTGAATTTAAAATCACTATTTATAAACCCCGTGTTGACCATAATTCACAAGAAAATTCTATAGTCTTAGTAAGAGAGGGAAGGGTTAAGAATTGATGGTGTGAGATATCACAACGAATATAAAAGACCGTGCTAAGTTCGCACGATCCATGTGCAATAACACTACAAATATTCTGAATCTATTTTATTTTTGAGAAACTTACAGAAACAACTATAGTTTTGAGGCTTCTAACAAGCCATTGCTATAGTTTAGCTAATTACAGCTCGCATCTACTAATTCCTTGCCATAGGGTGTATTTCGTTGTATTCAATTCAGATATATTCATTAGTAGTTACTTTTACACTGTATTTAATTCATTGTATTCACCAAAAAAAGGGATATTCGGCTGTATTCAATCCACTGTATTAATTTGTTGCTACTTTTACAATGTATTCAATTCACCGTACTGTATTCAAATAACGAAAATTCAACAAATACGGAGATTTGCTTGAAAAAAATCTCCTTTGGAATACATAAAATACAGGCAAAAATATTAAATTTTTATTGTATTTACTTTCAAAAAGAAAAATACACTTAAATCCGGTCAGATCTGAGCTGGGCAGATCTGGGAAATACATTTAGAAAATTCGTTGAAATAAAAATAAATTGTATCTACACTTAAAATAGAGAATACATACAATAATATATTGTATTTACACTAGATGTATTTTCTGGCGCTTCGTCGGAAAATTTTTCGTCGAATTTACGAAATAAAAATAATGTCAGAAGATAGATCCGCCAAGATCTATCGTTTCATGTATGTTTCATGGGGTGAAACTTGAAATTGGCCGGAACTCAACGAATATGAGAAATAAATTTCGATTTTCCTTAGTTTTTCTCAAATCTACGAAATTCTATGAGGAACTGAAAGAAATGGGTTGTGGATTCGTGTAGAGGAGGATAAGAGCAAGAGATGGTGAAAATTTGCAATCATTTGGAGACCGTCGGTTAACAGTAGCGATTTCAAACGATGGCAGTGCAGAGACGGTCTGGCGGCGCTCTGGTGGTGGTGACAGAGAGGTTTTGAGAGAGAAGATGGTTCTTAGGGTTGTGAGGAGGAGGGAGAGATCTGAAAATTGTGTGTGGATGGTAAATTTGCTATAAAATGCATACATTACCTATGTATTGTAATTATTTCAAACTATAGTTGTGAATGGTAAATACCCAGCGGATGTTAGTTATACCATATAACGATTCCTTTGATTTTCAGTCAACTTTGAGGCCCATGAAAAAAACTAATGTTGGCTTTAAATATTTTATTTTTCTAGCAAGGATTTTTCTTGATAGGTTTTGCTATATCATTTTAAATTCCTTTTGCTGCTGTTCTTTGTTTGATCTAAAAATGTTGCCGCCTTTTCACTTTGAGAGGACCCCGCAATTGTTTCACGGTTAAAATGAGAAGAAGCACGTAAGGGGGAGGCTTTCGTAACTAACATTCAGAGAATTAAATATGTTCAAATCTTTCTATTCAGATTTGCAAATTTTCGGTGGGACATAGACAGACATAGTGTTGGGATGAGTAGATATTATATTATAGTAATATGATATTATATTATAGTAATATTTTGCGGAATGGAAGAAAAGTAGTGGTTATTATATTATACTATAATGCAATTTTACCATGATTCGCCAAAAAGTAGTATTTACAAAATGTGATTGTTAACTGCCTTTCTTTAACACTCCGTACTTTTTAATTAAAGAAGGGAAAAAATGGTAGAATGTCCACAGATAAGCTAGGACATATTCCACCAAGAGTAGAAAAAAGTAATATGAACATTTAATAGAGTGAGAAATTAGGCAAATCAAGGAAGTACTTTTTGATAGTTAATTTTTCTATTAAATATAAGTGCTAAAATAGGACCAACACAGCATTAACAAATTGTACATATAGCATTCCATGTTGTACCCATTTATTTTTATTATATTCTATTTTATATTATATACTATATTTCTAATCTAATATATATAAGTGTGAAGAGAGGACTAACACAGCAATACAAACTTGTAGCACAAGCTCTATAAATTGTACATTTTAACCACATATGTCATAGTACTGAATATTTATTCTCTCCTCATGTATACACGTACGCACTTCAATTTTAATTCTTCAACACATATTTATTTCCTCCGTGTATTTTTACTTGTTCATAAATGAAGTACTCAACATTGCTAAAAATATATGTCCAAATTACTTGTTCATTTACAAAATCAAGATAAAATTAATTAAATTTTTCCCATTTTATCCTCTTTGTCCCATATTACTTGGCCACATTACTTTACTAATTATATATAAGTGCCAAAGGAGGACCAATACAACATTAACAAATTGTACATAGAGCATTCTATGTTGTACCCATCTATTTCTATTATATTATATTCTATTCTATATTATATTTCTATTGTATATAAGTGCCAAAGGAGGACCAACACAACATTAACAAATTGTACATAGAGCATTCTATGTTGTACCCATCTATATCTATTATATTCTATTCTATATTATATTTCTATTATATATAAGTGCCAAAGGAGGACCAACACAACATTAACAAATTGTACATAGAGCATTCCATGTTGTACCCATCTATTTCTATTATATTTTATTCTATATTATATACTATATTTCTAATATATATAAGTGTTAAGAGAGGACTAACACAACAATACAAATTTTTAGCACAGGCTATATAAATTGTACATTTTAACCAACTGCTTTTTTATTCCACGTGACATATGTTATAGTACTGAATATTTATCTCTTCTCATGTATACACGTATGCACTTCAAATTTAATTCTCCGACACATTTATTTCATCTGTGCACTTATACTTGTTGACTTTTGACTTTTCAAGTTCTTTAAGAATTAATAAATGAAGTACTCCCTCCGTTCCATATTACTTGGCCACATTACTAAACTACTTTTTTATCCCACGTGGACATATGCCATAGTACCGAATATTTATTCTCTCCTCATGTATAAACGTATGCACTTCAATTTTAATTCTCCAACACATATTTATTTTTTCCGTGTACTTTTACTTGTTCATAAATGAAATACTCAACATTACTAAAAATATATGGCCAAATTACTTGTTCGTTTACAAAATCAAGATAAAATTAATTAAATTTTTCCCATTTTATCCTTTCCGTCCCATATTACTTGGCCACATTACTTTACTAATTATATATAAGTGCCAAAGGAGGACCAACACAGCATTAACAAATTGTACATAGAGCATTCCATGTTGTACCCATCCATTTCTATTACATTATATTCTATTCTATGTTATATTTTTATTATATATAAGTGCCAAAAGAGGACCAACACAACATTAACAAATTGTACATAGAGCATTCCATGTTGTACCCATCTATTTCTATTACATTATATTCTATTCTATTCTATATTATATTTCTATTATATATAAGTGCCAAAGGAGGACCAACACAACATTAACATATTGTATATAGAGCATTCCATGTTGTACCCATCTATTTCTATTATATTCTATTCTATATTATATACTATATTTCTAATATATATAAGTGTGAAGAGAGGACTAACATAGCAATACAAATTTGTAGCACGGGCTATATAAATTGTACATTTTAACCAACGACTTTTTTATTCCACGTGGACATATGTCATAGTACTGAATATTTATCTCTTCTCATGTATGCACGTATGCACTTCAAATTTAATTCTCCGACACATTTATTTCCTCTGTGCACTTATACTTGTTGACTTTTGACTTTTAAAGTTTTTTAAGAATTAATAAATGAAGTACTTCCTCCGTCCCATATTATTTGGCCACATTACTAAACTACTTTTCTTTCCTACGTGGACATATGTCATAATACTAAATATTTATTCTCTCCTCATGTATACATGTGCACACTTCAATTTTAATTCTCCAACACATATTTATTTCCTTCGTGTACTTTTACTTGTTCATAAATGAAGTACTCAACAATAACAAAAATATATGTCCAAATTACTTATTCATTTACTAAATCAAGATAAAATTAATTAAAGTTTTCCCATTTTATCCTCTCCGTCCCATATTACTTGGCCACATTACTAAAAATATATGTCCAAATTACTTGTTCATTTACAAAATCAAGATAAAATTAATTAAATCTTTCCCATATAACCTTAGCAATAAATGTCCTTGAAAATAGTCAATTTTGATTACAATGTATTTATTAGAGAGAGATAGGGTAAGATAGTAAAATACATCTTTTATTTATGATTTTTTAAGAGGCGTGCAAAAGGGAAAGTAACAAGTAATATGGGACGTAGGGAGTATATATTTTACCAATATATTCATATTTATTGGTGTAAGTCTCAATAGCCTTCGAAAATGATTTGAAAATTAGTAATCAATGTGAAGGGTAAAATTAATAATAAGAACAAAAATTTCTTTCTCTTGATATGTTAACGTGGACAAGTAAAAGTAAATGGAGGGAGTGACTTTTATCCATGTTTTTCTTATTTGTCAATACTTTAAACGTGAAGAGAGGAAGAACATTAGCAACACAAATTTATACTAAAAGTTATATAAATTATACACTTTAACCAACTACTTTTTTATCCCACTTGGACATATGTCATAGTACTGAGTATTTATTCTCTTCTCATGTATACACGTATGTACTTCAATTTTAATTCTCCTACACATAACTTGTCCACTTTTAACTTTTCACATTCCTTAAGAATTAATAAAGGAAGTATATATTTTATCATAATATTCATATTTATTGGTGTATAATCTCAATAGCTTCAGAAAATGATTTGAAAATGGGTAATTAATGTGAAGGGTAAAATAAGAAGAAGAAAAATTTCTTTTTCTTGATATGTTAATGTGGACACGTAAAGTGAAGGGAGGAAGTAACTTTTATCCCCGTTTTCCTTCTTTGTCAATACTTTACTTATTTTACTCTCCTTTGCAGTCTCTGATTATTGTTTCTTTAAATTTACAAAATGTATTACTTTATATTTTCATTTCGGAATTAAAATTTGATGATTTAAGATATAACATATATCTTTCTAATTTTATTTCTTTGTAACAATGTTTTTTATCTATAATTTTTAATCTAAAAAATTATGATATATTTTTTAATTATTTTAATAAAAATATTTTATTATTTCATAAAATACATTTTGTATATGTTGCTATATACAATAACAATTAGAATGTTTTTAAAAGTTATTTTCAAAATACAAACCTGAAAGACTGGCTAATAAAGTGAATAGACATGTTCGGCCCGTGCATCGCACAGGCATGTATTGCTAGTTTATTAGATATAAGTGTCCAAGAGGGACTAACACAGAATGCTTGTACCACAAGCTATATAAATTGTACACTTTATCAACTACTTTTTTATTCCACGTGGACATATGTTATAGTACTGAATATTTATTCTCTTCTCATGTATACACGTATGCACTTCAATTTTAATTCTCCGACACATTTATTTCTTCCGTGTACTTTTACTTGTTCACTTTTGACTTTTCGAGTTCTTTAAGAATTAATAAATGAAGTACTCCCTCCGTCTCATATTACTTGACCACATTACTAAACTACTTTTTTATCCACGTGAACATATGTCATAGTACTGAATATTTATTCTCTTCTCATGTATACACGTATGCACTTCAATTTTAATTCTCTGACACATATTTATTTCCTCCGTGCATTTTACTTGTTCACTTTTGACTTTTCACGTTCTTTAAGAATTAATAAATGAAGTACTCTCCCCTCCCATATTACTCGGCCACATTACTAAAAATATATGTCCAACTTACTTGTTCATTTACAAAACCAAGATAAAATTAATTAAATATTCCCCATCTTACCCTTAGTAATAAATGTTCTTGAAAATACTCAAATGATTAGAATGTATTTATTGGAGAGAGATAGGGGTAAGATAGAAAATATATCTTTTATTTATGATTTCTTAAGGAGCGTGCAAAAGGTAAAGTGGCAAGTAATATGAGACGGATGGAGTATATATTTTACCATAATATATATATTTATTGGTGCAAGTCTCAATAGGCTTGGAAAATGATTTGAAATGAGTAATTAATGTGAAGGGTAAAATTAATAATAAGAACAAAAATTTATTTCTCTCGATATGTTAACATGGACAAGTAAAAATGAACGGAGGGAGTGACTTCTATCTTCGTTTTCCTTCTTTGTCAATACTTTAAACGTGAAGAGAGGACGAACAATAGCAATGCAAATTTGTACCACAAGTTATATACATTGTACACTTTAACTAACTACTTTTTTATCCCTCTTGGACATATGTCATAGTACTAAGTATTTATTCTCTTTTCATGTATATACTTATGCACTTCAATTTTAATTCTCCTACACATATTTATTCCCTCCGTGCACTTGTGCTTGTCCACTTTTGACTTTTCACGTTCTTTAAGAATTAATAAATGAAGTATATATTTTATCATAATATCCATATTTATTGATGTATAGTCTCAATAGCCTTAGAAAATGATTTGAAAATGAGTAATTAATGTGAAGGGTAAAATAAGAATAATTTTTTTTCTTTCTCCTGATATGTCAACGTGGATAAGTAAAAGTGAAGGGAGGGAGTGATTTTTATCCCCGTTTTTCTACTTTGTCAATACTTTACTTATTTTACTCTCCTTTGCACTCTTTGATTATTGTTTCTTTACATTTATAAAATGTATTCTCTTCTCATGTATACACATATGCACTTCAATTTTAATTCTCCTACACATATTTATTCCCTCCGTGCACTTTTTACTTGTCCACTTTTGACTTTTCACGTTCTTTAAGAATTAATAAATGAAATATATATTTTTATCATAATATCCATATTTATTGGTGTATAGTCTCAATAGCCTTAGAAAATGATTTGAAAATAAGTAATTAATGTGAAGGGTAAATAATAAGAAGAAAAATTTCTTTTTCCTGATATGTCAATGTGGACAAGTAAAAGTGAAGGGAGGGAGTGACTTTTATCCCCGTTTTCCTTCTTTGTCATTACTTTACTTATTTTACTATCCTTTGCATTCTCTGATTATTGTTTCTTTACATTTATAAAATGTATTAGTTTATATTTTCATTTCGGAATTAAAATTTGGTGATTTGCGATATAACATATATCTTTCTAATTTTTATTTCTTTGTGACAATTCTTTTTATCTATAATTGTTAATATAAAAAATTATAATATATTTTTTAATTAATTTAATAAAAATATTTTATTAGTTTTGCTTTAAAAAATCCAATATATACAACAATGGTTCTTATGTTTGGATCTGAACAGTTAGTTAATTGAGATAGATATCAACCTGTCCGTATACATATAAGATATTAAAAAATTTAAAAGAAAAAAAAATCTAGAATCAAACTATTAATTTTCCCTCATATTCTTACTAATTTTCTTTTTCACATCGATGAACAACTTTCATTATCATGACAATGAGAAAAAAGTCCGACTTTTTCCATCTCAGAGACTTAATTCCATCATTTTTTTTTTAATTTTTAAACCTCATTTTTTAATTATAACTAAAGTGATGGTACACATTATAAATTTTGTATATGTTGCTATATATAATAATAATTATAATTTTTTAAAATGTTACTTTCAAAATACAAACCTTAAAGACTGGTTAATTAAAGTGAATAAACACGCATATATTGTTAGTTCTGCCCTAAGTAGTTAAATTAGCAATGAGAAGGTAAACGTTACTTCTCTGCCTATCTCCAAAACGATATGCTGCTAAGGCATTCCTTTCATTATTTAGGAAATCAAATAATTTAAAGTCGCTATCTATTGTTAACTAGTTTAAATATTATTTAGAGTATTTTTAACATCATTCTATGAAATGTAAAACTTGTTAGTAAAATGTATTCGAAAATGAACATAAATCAGAATATGAAAACAGTATCAAAAAGTATGTAAGAATCAAATCGAGCCCACTAAATTCACAGTATGTTCTTAAGGAAATTATTCCCCTCAATGTACCCGAGGTGTCGGAATATATTCTCCCAAGATAGAATGATTTACTCACAGTTGTAGCAGTACAACAAACTCCGGTGACAGCGAACTCACTCAACGGCCGTAAATCGTACGAAAATTTAATGATGTGCAAGAAGAACAAAAGAGAAAAAGATCAGAAAATTTGTAAGGAATATCTGATGAACGTCCGGTATATATAGCCATAGAAGCGTTGGTTCGGAAAGGTGCAACTCAAAGGTTGCACCCTTTCAGATGGGTTGTGTTCCAACAGATGGGCGGGAATAATTTAAATTATTTCGGGAAGGAAAACGGATTAGCGGGTCAGAAGGAAAAATGGGTCATAATTTGGATTTTAATTAATAATTAAAGAATTAAAAAATTAAGTAAATTTGGTCCAAAAAGATTAATCAATCAATCTATCATTTGACCAAATCCGAAGCCGAAACCGAGTCGGGCGGGCGACGACGACACGAGACTTGTCTTCTTCTCAGCCCATTAGCTACTAGAAGGAGTGCATCTATATTTAAGCACAAGAACTTTCCTTTCCACAACCAATGTGGGAGAAATGCTTCATCCAAAAAGCAAAAAGAAACAATTCAAAATTTTCCTTTTCCCTCAGTATTTTTTCCCTCCATTTTCCATACATCTATCACATTAAAACCTGACAATCCCCCACGTGAATGGGAAATGGCTATAATATAAAGGAATGCACGGACAAGTGTGTGATTTACAAGTAAAGATTAATTGCATCAAATAAGTAGGTTTCCCTTTGAACTTTCCGTACTGAACTTATATCCGATGTACTCGGTCAATCGGTAGCTATGATATCTTTGAAACGTCAAGCTTTGTTGTACACCTAGACAACATAAGTCACACAATTAACCCTTAACCTTCTATGGTTCTCACGGTTGTGTTCGTTTCAGCCATGAACACCGCCTGGTTTCATGAGTGCATAGAATAGGCCTTCACTATCATTCTCCTTGAAGAGGATTACACTTCGCGCTCACATAGGTGATTTCTAAATGTGTAATCCTATATATACATAATTTGGTCATATCTTAACAAACTTAGAAACCATTATAAAAACTTTAATGCTTTATTAACTCATTAAAAAGCCTTAACACTTTATCCTTATTTCTGAACATTGTCTTCATCATGAGAATGAGTTTAGTTATTTGACAATGTTGAACCTTCACTTATAAATTTTTTTGATCTTTTTGAACCTAGCTCTTGGGATCACCAATCTACTAGGTAAATTTACCGCCATGATGACTTGTCCTAGGCCTTAGCCCCATTCCTCTCAATGATCTATCAATTGCCTCTCTAGTTAGGCCTTTTGTACGTGGATCCAACACGTTGTCTCTCGACTTTACGTAGTCAAATGTAATAACACCATTAGAGACTAGTTGCCTAACGGTATTGTATCTCCGTCGTATGTGACGAGATTTTTCGTTATACATAACACTCCCTACCCTACCTATTGCCGCTTGGCTATCACAATGTATACATAGATGTAAGTACCCGTTTGGTCGTTATAGTCTTTTCGGTACTTTTGACCCTTTCCCGAGCTTATTTAGTTCACATTTGACCCGAAGAGACAGTTGACACGCTTCTCGAGGTATTTGGATAGGATTTGGGAGACTTTTTGAGAAATTCGGGCTTTAAGCGAAAAAAAGTTGATTCAAAGTTGACTTTTGGATAAACAGATTTTTTTTGGAAATCCGTCGATTCTGAGAGGTCTGGATGGTCTTTTAGAACTTGTCTGTATATTCGGTTTGGTTCCCAATGCACTTGGGTGTATTTTGTGATGTGGGTTGGGAAGTTGATGTTGAGGCATCGGGGGTTGACTCGGTCAACAAGACCTCCATTAGGAATTTCGAGGCTACGAGTGCGTTCGTAGCGTGTTTTTATGTGTGTCTGTGTATGTGGTATGTGAGTAGATGGCCTCGGGTGATAGTCGAAATTTTGGGATTGAGATTGTGATTATTTGGGGAATTCTGGTTCTGGTGCCCGCTATAGCGGCACCACTACCGCATCAGCGGCACCGTTATAGTGGTGGACTTGCCGCCACAGTGGCCCAGTGTAATATTGGCTGACTGCCATAGCGGTCTGAGTGGTCGTCGATGCAGGACCGCTGTTGCTGCAGAAGCGGTATCGGGCTGATTATTTCATTAATTGAGTATTAAAAGCCCTAAGTCCCTCATTCTTTATTATTTCGACTTTAGAGTTATTGAGAGCTTTTCAAGGTGATTCTTGGGGGAAACTCTTTGAGGTAAGTTTTTCTATTATCTTTGCTAATCCATGATTTCATTACCACCTTAGGATTCCATTAACATGCTTGTTTCTTGAGGGTTTGATGATTAAAAGAGGGTTCCATGAGTTCTTCTTTCTAGGCTTCTAAATCTTGATTATTGATTAGGTTAGCTTCATTAAGCATAGAATTGATGACTAAAACCTATAATTGCATGATTTCTGCCTAATTAGTGTCTAAATTATGGAATTGAAAGTTAGGGTTTATACCAAAATTTAGGGGTTTTGCCTAGAACCCGAAATTAAGTGAATTGTTGGTCCTTCTAGCTTGATATTGATGAGTATTGATCACTTAGCGCTTAATTTCATATTGAGGCCTATAGATTCCTAATTTCACCTTTCTAGTTCATAAACCCTATCCCATAGGTTGGGGATTTGGGTCTTGAATAGAAGTAGGATTTGAATGATGCTCTTTTTTATTCTAATTTCATGATTAAGATATTTTAGACTTTCATTATCTCGAGGCTCGAAGGAAAGGAAAGACTAAGGTGTGATTATTTGAGACTTTGCTGTTCGGCCTTCCAGGTAGGTTACGGTTTACCTTATGGTGAGACTTCAATTAGCAAAATGCATGTTTAGATGATATAGAATGCATGTAAGCCTTCGGGTATGAAACTGGGATGGATATTGTTTAGGTTGGGCCTTGTTGTATGATTTGGGGCTAGCCACCCCGTTGAGTTGTTGATTCATCTTGATCTATTTACTTGTTGGTTCATTGACACATTGAGACATTAGTAATTGTGGCTAGTGATATATCATATATTTGATATTGCGGTACTTACTCATTCGATACTGAGATGAGAATGGTGATTCATTGTGGCTTATTATGTAGCCTTACTGTTGATGTTATTTGTATGCCATGTGTGGTACTGTTTCAGATTACATTGGTTGTTGATATCACATTTCATCATATTCATACGCATTTCTATGATACATTGACATATGCAGGGTTCTGGTACTGATGATGATATGTGAGAGAGTGTAGCCTCTAAGGTTTCTACCGGAAAGCGTAAAAGAGATATGGGTGTTTGTTGCCCGAGGTTTCTTGTCGGGAACGATGGAGTGTCCGATGCCCGAGGTCTTTACCGAGATCGTGAGAGTGTGCTCGTGATCCGGGGTCATATTCCAGAGCGAGTGATACATGGACTTCGCGGGTCCCCCATGGGTCATGATCGCCGAGACGTGGAGTCATTCCATCTGGAACATGTTGTACAAAGCTGCATATGCATTTCATTCATCCTACATACATTATTGCATCACATTGTATCTCGATTTCTATTGATTATTGTGATACTGCTGTGATGTACTGGTTCGGATTGCTATACTGAGACTTCGCACCGTTGGGTTTAGATGCTATAACATAGGCGATGACTTGTACCGTGGATAGGGCTTATTGTTGACTTGTACTTGTTCGGTTATATGTATATTTTGCTTTGTTGTCTTTATATACGTTAGCTAGTCTTAGTCGGCCTATGATACCTACCAGTACTTGTTGTTTGTACTGACTTGCACTTGTTGCATTCTTTTATGAATGCAGAATATCATGTGGGATCGACATCTACCCCTCGTGGCTGAGAATTCGAGGTTGATGATATGAGTCTTGTTGGGGTAAGCGATGCTTCGCTACCCGGAGACTCCTCTTTATTTATGTCTTACTTGATATTCTGGGACATATTGAGACTATTGATGTATTATTATTATTATTTCCAGACTCGTAGATTTTAGCTAGATGCTCTTGTATGACCAGACCAGATACTGGCGTGTTTTCTCTTGTTTCTGCTTCCTTATATTATTATCGTGATACTTCCGTTATTCTATTTTATTCTGCTTATTTATTATCTATTTATGTATTTATGAAATGTTGGGTTAAGGGTTTGCCTACTGAGGGGGAAAGGTAGGTGCCCTCATGACTTAGTGAAATTGGGTCGTGACAAGTTAGTATCAGAGCCCTAGGTTACTCGATCTATAATACAAGAGCGTTTCTATTAGAGTCTCATAGATTAGTACGATGAGCTCCGTACTTATCTGCCAGAGGCTATAGGACATTTAGGAAACTTCACTTTCTTTCATTCTTTCGTGCTATTTTATTCTAATTGGTATCTGGAACCATCAAATAGGTATCCGACTTTTACCATTTCACTCACAGATAGTGAGTACTTGAGCTATGATAGCCCGAGACCAGGTGCCAGAGCTTGCAGCTACGGCTGGAACGAGGGGACGAGCGACAGCCAGAGGAGGCAATCTAGCTAGTGGCCATAGGGCTGCCCCAGCCAGGGACAGGGCTCTTGCTGTTTGGCAGTGGTGTAAGAGATCTCCATCTCCAGAGCCTGAGGTTCAGCAGGTTTGAGACCAGGCCGTCGAGGATGATGAGGCTCCAGCACGGGTACACCCCGAGGTCACTTTAGAGCAGACTATGCAGGATACTATGGCTCGTGTTCTACTCCATCTAGATGCCCAATAGGCTACCGCTGGTGTTACTACTCCAGGCGGAGGATTGCATACTAGAGTTGGAGCGCAGGCCCCTGAGCCTAGACCGACTCGTGTAGCGCACCCTGCTGAGGCTATGGCTCCACGAATGGATGTAGTGCCAGCCCTGGGAGATGATATTAGACCCGTGGCGGACCCTGTTATGACCTTGACTGATCAGGATCTAGTTAGGAGGTTTAGGAAGTTGGAGCCGACGAGATTCTCGGGTACTTCTGGAGAGGATCCTTATGAGTTCATCTTGGAAATTCATGATTTGTTGCATAGGATGAGGATTGTTGAGTACCATGGTGTTGATTATGTGTCTTACCAGTTTCATGGAGACGCGAAGACTTGGTGGTGGTAGTTCATTGCTTGCAGACCTGAGGGTTCTCCTCTGTTGACTTGGACACAGTTTTATTAGGCCTTCCTTAAGAAATATGTGCCCCGAGCTTTGAGAGAGGCACGTAGAGATGAGTTCCCCCACTTGCAGCAGACGGGATTGTCCGTTAATGCTTATGTGACTCACTATCTGCATTTAGCCCGTTATTCAATGCCTTTGATTCCTACTAAGCCTGATAGGATTCGATGCTTTGTTGGTGGGCTCGTTGGTTCTCTTCTTATTCCTTGCCTTCAGGTTGAGGCCATGGGGGCTTCCTCCCAGTCCATCGTTGAGCATGCTTCTTTAGTTGAGGCCACTAAGGCCCGTGCATTTGGAGGGGTTAGTGAGAAGAGGCAGCGAAAGTTTGGGAGTTATGGTGGTTCCTGCTCGAGGGGCGCGGGTCAATCTTCTAGGTAGTATCAGCCATATTCCGGTCGCCCTGTGCCGTCAGCCTTGGAGGCTTCCTCTAGTGGGCCATCCAGGTAGAGAACTCCTGAGATCTCGTTTTCTCGACCAGTAGACAGGGTTGTTCCAGCTGGGTTTCCAGCTTCGGTCTATCAATCTCCGCCTCCTAAGGCGTGTTTTATGTGTGGATCATTCGGTCATATTTTTCAAAATTGTCTACGACCCAAGCAGGGTTATCAGCCCCAGAGGACTCTGATATCTCAAGGTAGCCGAGGTGGTGCTTCTTTGAGGGGCGAAGCTCAGTCAGGCTGCAATGGTCATCAGGCTTCTAGAGGTGGATCCCAGGCTGGTAGAGGTGGGTCCCAGAGTTCGCGAGGTGGATCACAGTCTGGACGTGGTGGGGCTCAGTGTTATTCATTCCCAGGTAGACCCGAGGTGGATGCCTCAGATACTGTCATAGCAGGTACTATTTCTGTCCGACATAGAGCCGCATCTGTATTATTTGATCCTGGATCCACTTATTCGTATGTGTCTGCATATCATGCCGTTGATTGGGATTTGCCTTGTGATAGCATAGCTGTACCTATTCATGTGTCTACTCTGGTCGGAGATTTCGTTATGGTTGATTGAGTTTATCGGTCGTTTTTGGTTACTTTTATAAGGTATGGCACTTGGGTAGATTTGATGATACTTGATATGGTGGACTTTGATATTATTTTAGGTATGACCTGGCTTTCTACTTATCATGCGATCTTTGACTGTCATGGCAAGACAGTCACTTTAACCATGTCGGGCATTCCTAGACTTGAGTGGAGGGGTACTCCTAGCCCCGCTCCGAAGAAGATGATTTCCTTTCTTCAGGGGAAGAAATTAGTCAACAAGGGGTGTTTAACTTATCTGACTCATGTGCGCGGGACACTACTGTTGCATCTCCTCCCCTTGAGTCCATTCCCATTATGAACGAGTTCGACGAGGTATTCCTATCTGATTTGCTAGGTATGCCACCCGATCGCGATATTGGCTTCTGTATTGACTTGGATTCCGGCACTTGCCCTATTTCTGTTCCTCCATATCGGATGGCACCTGCTGAGTTGAGAGAGCTTAAGGAGTAGTTACAGGATTTATTGAGCAAGGGGTTCATTAGACCGAGTGTCTCCCCTTGGGGTGCTTCTGTGTTGTTTTTGAAGAAGAAAGATGGATCTATGAGGATGTGTATTAATTATCGCCAGCTGAATAAGGTTACTATTCAGAACAAGTGTCCTATGCCTCGTATCGGTGATTTATTTGACCAGCTTCAGGTTATTTCAGTGTTCTCGAAGATTGACTTGCGTTTAGGCTACCACCAGCTGAGGATCAGGGTTGAGGATATTCCAATGACAGTTTTTCAGACGAGATATGGACATTATGAGTTTCTGGTGATGTCATTTGGGCTTACCAAATCCCCGGTTGCATTCATGATTGTGATGAATGACATCTTTAGGCCATTCCTTGATTCATTTGTGATTGTGCTTATTGATGATATCTTGGTGTATTCCAAGAGTAGAGAGGAGCATGAGAGCCATCTTTGCACTGTACTTGGGTTGTTGAAGAAGAATAACTTGTTTGCTAAGTTTTCGAAGTGCGAGTTTTGGTTGGAGTCTGTGGCATTCTTGGGCCACGTTGTGTCTAAGGATGGGATCATGGTTGATCCTCAAAAGATTGAGGCTGTGAGGGATTGGGCGAGGCCCACTACTGTGATCGAGATTCGTAGTTTCGAGGGTTTGGCCAGCTACTACGGCCGATTTGTGCGGGGTTTTGCTTCTATTGCTTCGTCATTGACCAGATTGACTCAGAAAGATGTTCCCTTCCAGTAGTACGATGATTGTGAGGAGAGGTTTTAAAAGTTCAAGACCCTTTTGACTTCAGCCCCGATTCTGGCATTACACGCAGATAGAAAGGATTTCGCCGTTTATTGTGATGCATCCCGTGTGGGTTTGGGTGTTGTTTTGATACAAGAGGGTAGAGTTATAGCCTATGCTTCCCGTCTGTTGAAGATCCATGAGAGGAATTACCCTATCCTTTCTTTGGAGTTGTTGGTCGTGGTCTTTGCTTTGAAAATTTGAAGGCATTACTTGTCTGGTGTCTATTGTGAAGTTTTCACCGATCACCGTAGCCTTCAGCACGTGTTTACCTAGAGAGATCTTAATTCCAGGCAGCGCCGATGAATGGAGCTCCTGAAGGACTATGATATCTCTATTCTTTATCATCTAAGGAAAGCCAATGTTGTTGTTGATGAGTTAAGTCTCAAGGCCATGAGTACGGGAAGTTTAGCTCGTTTTATTGTTTCCAAGCGTCTGTTGGCCATGGAGGTTCAGACCCTAGCCAACAGTTTCGTTCGTCATGATATTTAAGCCTCAGGCAGAGTTTTAACTTGTGTTGAGGCGATATCGTCAATGTTAGATCAGATCAGGACTCTCCAGTTAAAGGATGCTCTATTGAGCAAGATCCGAGATAGGGTTATGAGGGGTGAGGGAAAGGAGGCCATAATTGATTCTGAGGGTACTTTGAGGATTAAGGGGTGTGTGTGCATTCCTCGTGTTGGCGACTTGATTCATTTGATTTTGACTGAGGCTTATAGCTCTCGATATTCCATCCATCCGGGGGCGACTAAGATGTATTATGATTTGAGGCAGCACTACTGGTGGCGTCGTATAAAGAGGATATTGTCACACACCCCCCCCCCTAGGTAAGGCATGATTGGCACCCGACACCTTGCGAAAACCGAGCGAACCAATTTACAATTAACATCCTCTATGTCTCGAATGGCAATAATAAGATCAAGAGGATAAATATGAACATAATATCATGCATAAGTATATGTACAATAGAAACATGATGCCGACATTACTACTGTCACACTATGACCAAGCTGTACACAAGAACACAGGGCCCCCGACATACCCTTAACACAATTCATATATATATATATATATATATATATATATATATACTCAGACTCGGCAATGCTCCAGGAAGAAGTGGAGCCACCACTCGAGACTAGTACCTGAAGGCAGCCTACGATGAAAGATCCTCGTAGTCTTCTTAAGATTTCTATCATGTAAACTACTCGTTTACAGGAAAAACATTTCATACACATCCATACACAACATACATACATATGCATTCACATACACTTACTATACATACATCTGTCATATCTGTACCCGGCCCTTTCGGGACTCGGTGTCATCCGTACCCGGCCCTTTCGGGACTCGATGTCATCCGTACCCGGCCTTTTCGAGACTCGTGTCATCTGTACCCGGCCCTTTTGGGACTCAGTGTCATCCGTACCCGACTCCTTCGAGACTCGGTGGCATCCGTACCCGGCCCCTTCGGGACTCGGTGTTATGCCCAACTGATCAGTGGCATGCAATCTATACATACATACATATACATAAGAATACATAAATGAAATCAACATCATCATTAGTATTATCATTATCACTATATCATTTCTTGAAGGATCAACCATCGTAAGATGAAATAGATAATGTCATGAGAGAATCGAGAGCCATGAACTTAGATAGCATTAGAAATAGAATCATTATCGCTATATCTCACCTCGAAAGAACAAGTATTATAAGGTGAGATCAATCACAAAGAATAGTCTCAAGATCATGAATATTCTCAATAATATCGTAAGGACCATGAGATTCATAGACTTCTAGCATTTGTGGAAGCAAGGATATTATGGATATGGCACAAAGGTTTATAACAAAGAATCATGCCTTTAGAATGAAAGGGTTTAGCCTTAACATACCTTTTTGGTCGCCTTAACTTTAACTACTCAACACTTGTCCTCCCAGACTCGTAAATCTATATTCAAGAAAATTTATACTATTGTTAGACTCACCTTTATACGCTTGTCTTAGTCCTTCAAATAAATCTTTCTAGAATCTGTCGAAATTTCAGCAGCATCTCCCCTTTTTATATGCCTAGCCCAAAATTGTAATTCAGCAACCAACAGAACAACAACTACAATAGCACCAACACCAACAACATCATCAATAATACCAAAATATTCCATAAAACATCCCACTCGATGTTTGTCCAATTTCTCAACCAACAACTTATTATACAACCATATCATCATTCTATCTTCGTAAATAAACCAAAAGTAATATTAATAAGGAGAGATTCGTACCTTATTTTTGTTAAAACAGCGATATCTTCAATATCCACCTTGAATCCAGCGCAAAACCATACTAGAATCACATCTACGCGTTTATCCGAGCTTCGATTAATACTCCGCCACTTGAAAATTGCTTACTTTTTGATTCCCTCACTCCCTCTTCAAATTTTCTGGGTACATCTGGTGAAAAAAAGGGGTTTTTACCCTTTATATAGGGGTCAAATTCCGGTCGGGGTCACTGTAGCAATTTACTGTAGCAGTTGTTGTAGCACGCGTTTCTGCTCTGTCAGCCGAACCTGTAACGTCTATAATTCTCTACTCTGATATCATATCGACGAGCGGTTTGTTGCGTTGGGAACTAGACTCAACGCGCTTCATTTTAGGCTTTTGAAACACCTTAAAACTCTTAACATACTAGGAGATATACCCCTCCAAAGTTGACCTAAAATTCTGTCCAAAATTTTGTCTACCTTTTTCCAAATTTTTGACAAATTTATTTTCTCCGATTTGCTTGGTCCCGGAGTTTCCCATAGCTCATTATATGAACTTAAACCATCATGACCATAGGATTTGTTCGTATAATATCATATATCCTTGAAGGGAACTCCAGTATCCATACTTAGAACATCCAACACTTACAAATTTCCACGTACGAAACTATGGAGTGTAACATTCTCCCCCCATTCAAAAACATTCGTCCTCGAATGTTAAAGTAGAATTCGCTCTGAGGTAAATTTCCATGTTCTTACCTGCATTCACTGGTAATTACTTTGCTCACTCGCTCAATTAAAACAGAACTTATTCGAATTGCGCAGGTTATCTTTCTTCCTTTGCCGTTTGCACTTTTATGTGATACATACTTTTATTTAGAATTTATTGTTCTCACCGATGTCCCCTATCTTCATCTTCTTAGAGTTTAATTCATTCTCATTCCTTCCATTTTGATATCCTCAAACTAGTCATATCACAACATCCTTTGCTTTCCATAGTAGTCAAATTAATCCTTGCGATACCTTATTTATCAATCAGTTTAACACCAGAATTTTTGCTTAAATCCTCTTGCTCTTAGTTGGATTTCTTGCACTTGCGCTTGCTGACGGTAGCTCTTGTACTTATATCAAACATCTCTAATCTCTTCCTTAAGGAATCCTTCCTTCAACTTACCCTTAAAGTTTCTGATTCCTTAGTTTAGCTAATAAATTAGGAGTGAACTCTTAACTAAGGGTCTTTGTCCTGCAGCGAATTCAAATCGCTTCATTCTTTCCTTATCTGTAACCTCCATTCCTCCTCCCCTTCCTCCCCCCCCCCCCCCCCCCCTCCTTCATCGTTTTTAAGGGAAGCCATTATTTTACTTGTTCCACGAGGGTTCATTGTCACCAACTTGTTTCAAAAAACGCAATATCCTTTGATCATTTCCTTTGGGATTCTCCCTTTATTTTTTGTTTACCTTTGCCCGACTCTCACTTAATAAGTCTAATGCACTTATCTGTTGTTTCGGTTTATCAGTCAAGTGGATTTCTTAATTCCTTAAATGCTCGTCTCCTCTATTTATATCCTTGAATCCTTTTCTTGCGATCTTATCTCCGTCTACTTTCGTGACTTCTCCTTGCATTTCCTTAGCTCATCTTGCTTCATAGCTCCCTATTACTTTTCGATTGCCCCATTGTCAGGTGTCATAATTCCTCCAATACCTTATCCAGTCAATCCTTGTCTTCGTCATGAAATATCTATAAAGTGCATCCTGTCATTCACTTCTCATTTCCCTTTACAATATCATAGCTTGCTCATATGTATGTCTATTCCTCGTATGTTCGTCCTGTTTCCTTTGTAGTCGTATCTCTATTCCAAGTCCACTGTCTTATGCCATCACTGTCTACCTTTGGCCAACCTTACTAATTTATTAAACTTCCTCTTATCGTCGATGGTCACATAACTTCCTTTAATCAATTCATAATAGTAGTTTCTCGTACTTCTGTCCTCCTTGATTTCTTTTGCTCTTAAGGTGCTCTTTCCCGTCTGCCACTTAATAATATCTACCTAGAAGTCTGCAAAAAACATTCCACTATGAGTACAAACCCATCTTGATCTCGTATAGATGTATATATACTTCTAGGGTAAAACTTTCCCGTACACATTAACTTCCTTCTCCATATTAGTATTCCTTTGTTACCTCTTACTAACCCATGTAATATATAAATCGTAATACCTTATTTGAGTTCCTAATGTGAACTTTCCTTATATTTCCAATAGGTCTCAATCCCTCGAAATCTCGAATACATCTCATTCCAATTTCTTTAACTGCTAATCATTTTTCCCTCCAGGGTTCCTCCTTTAAATTAAATTAAAATCATTCTAAAACTTCTCCTTGAAAGCGTCTCATAGTTGTTCCTCCAATCATGACGTACCAAACAGCTGATAGTCATATTTTTCCTTTACTCTTTTTCTATAAACATGCAAACAATTCAATTTGTGAAAATTTTGACAGAGTTTCCTCTATAATTCTTATTATCTCATTCTTGCACACAGTCCAGAAAACACATCTAATGCCCCGCAGAGCAATCACAAATACCCATAATATCTTGCTCGACTTCTTATATCAACGTCTATCCAAATTAATAAAACAGAAAACATACCTTTCGAATGAACAACTTCAATTCTCAAAAATTATCTCGTAGCGACATAATCAACTGCTTATCCATGATCAAAACACTTGGGGTTAGAATCAGGGACATCATATCCTATGATTTAGCTCTATGGCACGATCTATGATGAGAAAGCAGGGTCAATCATTCCTAAATGCCTTGCAGCCTCCTATTTATAAGTGTGGTGCACTGCACACCATAAAAAAGACTCTGCTAGACACGGCTTGCAGACAACCCTAGGACAGAACTGCTCTGATACCACTTTATCACACCCCACCCTAGGTAAGGCGTGATTGGCACCAGGCACCTTGCGGAAATCGAGCGAACCAATTTACAACTAATATCCTTTATGTCTCCAATGGCAACAATAAGATCAAGAGGCTAAATATGAACATAATATCATGTATAAGTATATGCACAATAGACCCATGATGCCGACATTACTACTGTCACACTATGACCAAGCTGTAAACAGGAACTGTCTGCAAAGCCTCTAATGAACATGACTGAGGTATACAAGTCGGGACAGGGCCCCCGACGTACCCTTAACACAATTCATATATATATATATATATACATATAGCCTCTGACTCGGCAATGGTCCAGGAAGAAGTGGAGCCACCACTCGAGACCAGTACCTGAAGGCAGCCTACGATAAAAGATCCTCCTACTCTTCTTAAGATCTCTATCATGTAAACTACTCGTTTACAGGAAAAACATTTCATACACATGATGTACACAACATACATATATATGCATTCACATACACTTACCATACATATATCTGTCATATCCGTACCCGGCCCTTTCGGGACTCGGTGTCATCCGCACCTGGCCCTTTCGGGACTCGATGTCATCCGTACCCGGCCTTTTCGAGACTCGGTGTCATCCGTACCCGGCCCTTTTAGGACTCGATGTTATTCGTACCCGGCCTTTTCAGGACTCGGTGTCATCCGTACCCGGCCACTTCGGGACTCGGTGTTATCCGTACTCAGCCCTTTCGAGACTCGGTGTTATACCCAACTGATCAGTGGCATGCAATCCATACATAAATACATATACATAAGAATACATAAATGAAATCAACATCATCATCATCATTAGCATTATCATTATCACTATATCATTCCTTGAAGGATCAACCATCGTAAGATGAAATAGATAATGTCATGAGAGTATCGAGAGCCATGAACTTAGATAGCATTAGAAATAGAATCGTCATCGACATATCTCACCTCGAAAGAACAAGTATTATAAGGTGAGATCAATCACAAAGAATAGTCTCAAGATCATGAATAATCTCAATAATATCGTAAGGACCATGAGATTCATAGACTTCTAGCATTTGTGGAAGCAAGGATATTATGGATATGACACAAAGGTTTATAGCAAAAGAATCATGCCTTTAGAATGAAAGGGTTTAGCCTTAACATACCTTTTTGGTCGCCTTAACTTTAACTACTCAACGCTTGTCCTCCCAGACTCGTAAATCTATATTCAAGAAAATTTATACTATTGTTAGACTCACCTTTATACGCTTGTCTTAGTCCTTCAAATAAATCTTTCTAGAATCTACTGAAATTTCGGCAGCATCTCCCCTGTTTATATGCCTAGCCCAAAATCGTAATTCAGCAACCAACAAAACAACAACTACGACACCACCAACATCAACAACATCATCAATAATACAAAAATATTCCATAAAACTTCCCATGCGATGTTTGTCCAATTTCTCAACCAACAACTTATTATACAACCATATCATCATTCTATCTTCGTAAATAAACCAAAAGTAATATTAATAAGGAGAGATTCATACCTTATTTTTGTTAAAACAACGATATCTTCAATATCCACCTTGAATCCAGCGCACAACCATACTAGAATCACATATGTGCGTTTATCCAAGCTTCGATTAATACTCCGCCACTTGAAAATTGCTTACTTTTTTATTTCCTCACTCCCTTTTCAAATTTTCTGGAATTTCCTGGGCAAATCCGGTGAAAAAGGGGGTTTTTACCCTTTATATAGGGGTCAAATTCCGATCGGGGTCACTGTAGCAATTTACTGTAGCAGAACTGTTGCAAGTCTGACTGTAGCAGTTACTGTAGCACGCGTTTCTGCTCTGTCTGCTGAACTTGTAACGTCAATAATTCTCTACTCCGATATGGTATCGACGAGCGGTTTTTTGTGTTGGGAACTAGACTCAACGAACTTCATATTAGGCTTTTGAAACACCTTAAAACTCTTAATATACTCAGAGATATACCCCTCCAAAGTTAACCTAAAATTCTATCCAAAATTCTGTCAACTTTTTTCCAAATTTTCGACAAATTTATTTTTCTTCGATTTGCTTGGTCCCGGAGTTTCCCATAGCTTATTATATGAACGTAAACTGTCGTGACCATAGGATTAGTTCGTATAATGTCATATATCCTTGAAGGGAACTCCAGTATCCATTCTTAGAACGTCCAACACTTATAAATTTTCACGTACGAAACTACGGCGTGTAACAGATATAGCCGATTTTGTGGCTAAGTGTGGTAATTTTAAGTAGGTTAAGTATGAGCACCAGCGACCCGGTGGTGTGCTTCAGAGAATGCCCATTCCCGAGTGAAAGTGGGAAAGGATTGGCATGGATTTCGTTGTGGGTCTTCCGAAGGCCCTGGGCAAGTTTGATTCGATTTGGGTGATAGTTGATCAGTTGAATAAGTCCGCTCATTTCATTCCAGTTCAGGTTTCTTATACCGCAGAGAAGTTAGCCAAGTTGTACATTCGTGATATTATGAGATTGCATGGGGTTCCTATTTCTATCATATCTGACTGGGGTACTATCTTCACTTCCCATTTCTAGAGAGCTTTTCATTATGAGTTGGGTACCAGATTGGATCTTAGTAAATCTTTCCACCCCCAGACCGATGGGCAGTCCGAGCGGACTAGTTAAGTGCGCGGGGATATGTTGAGGGCTTGCGTTATAGACTTTGGTAGTCATTGGGACCAGTTCTTGCCATTGGCAGAGTTTGCGTATAACAACAATTATCATTTGAGTATCAACATGGCGGATTTTGAGGCTTTGTATAGTAGGAGATGTAGATCTCCGGTTAGTTGGTTTGATGAATTTGAGGTTCAACCTTGGGGGACGGATCTATTGAAAGAGTGTCTTGAGAGAGTGAGGGTCATTCAGGCCAAGCTTTTGGCAGCTCAGAGTCAACAGAAGATATATGCAGACCGGAAGGTCTGAGATTTAGAGTTCGCCGTTGATGAACAGGTTCTATTAAAGATTTCACCCATGAAGGGTGTTATAAGATTTGGGAAGAGAGGTAAGTTAAGTCCGAGGTATATTGGGCCATTTGAGATTCTTGACCGTGTGGGCGATGTTGCTTATGAGCTGGCCTTGCCGCTAGCCTTGGCGAGACTTCATCCAGTTTTCTATGTGTCTATGCTGAAGAAGTATCATGCCGATGGTACTTATATTGTTCGTTGGGATTCGTTATTACTTGATGAGAATTTGACTTATGAGGTGGAGCCTATTGTAATTTTGGATAGGTAGGTTCGAAAGTTGAGGCCTAAGGAGATTGCTTCTGTGAAGGTGCAATGGAAGCATCGTCCTATTGAGGAGGCCACTTAGGAGACTGAGTTCGACATGCGTAGCCGATATCCTCAGTTAATTGCAGATCAGGTACTTCTCCATTCTTTTCCCTTCGTCGCATGAGGACGAGCGATTGTTTAACTAGTATCTGATGTAACGACCCGTTTGGTCGTTACAGTCTTTTCAGTACTTTTGAACCTCAATGTGCCGCGTAATTTTGGCACATGTGACGCTTTTGGCGAAGAGTTTTACTTGTTTTCAAGCAAGTTCGTGTCGTTTTATGTGGCTTTTATTGTATTTCAGGTATTAAGTGGTTTGATGGCAAAAGTTGGAGAGGTTTGTGAAAATGCGGAAAGCAGTGGAGAAAATAACAAGTCACTGAAAAAGGCTGCTTGACAGAGCAATTAGACGGCCCGCAGAACTTTCTGCAGAACGTCAAAAATACCGTATAATAGTCACAGCAAGCAGTTCACGGAAGATCAATCCTGCGGAACAATTATACGGACCGTAGAACATTTGACGGTCCGTTAAAGAGTAGCGTAGAAAAGTGCAGGAGACTGTTTGACGGTTGAAGAGCAGCAATTTGACGGTCCGTAGAATGGTTTTACAGTCCGCAAAATGAACCTGACGGGCAGTTTTGTCTTTTTACTTCTCACGACTTGGACTCCTATAAATACCTGATATAGGTTTTTTGTAAAGGAGAATTCACCAGATTTCAGTTTTTATTTTCCTTAGCACTAAATACTTATAGTTTTGGAAGTCTTTTGGGATTACAAACAATTGCAATTAATTTCTCTTCAATTCCAAGCAATCATTTGTAAGCATTATGATCTCAATTACTCCCTCTGTTTCAATTTATGTGAACCTATTTCCTTTTTAGTCCGTGCCAAAATGAATGACCTCTTTCATAATTTGGAAACAAATTCACTTTATGAAATGATTTACAGCGACACAAATATTCAAGACTTATTTTGAACCACAAGTTTCAAAGGTCTTACCTCTTTCTTAAATGTCGTGCCCACTCAAATGGGTTCACATAAATTGAAATGGAGGGAGTATTTCTTATTTTTCTTCTTCTTCTATGAGCAGCTAAATTCCCTTACTAGGGTTGTGAACCCAATTGATGGGTGTTTTGTGATTGATATAAGCATAATGGATTGTTAGGGTTTATTTGTTCTTCATTTTCATCATACAATTAGTGGTTGCAAACATTAGCTAACGCCATAAACTTAGTTTGTTTGGGAAAATAACTAGGGTTAGGTAAGAACAAATAACATGAACTCAAGGCTTTAAACCTTGCTTAATAAATTCACTTAGGAATAAGAGGAATTTACTTGGCATAATTAACTGTTCTTCTTGCATACTTTCTTATCTTTGGAAAAAGCATAGAAAGAAATAATATTTTCTTATTGGAAAATATTTTAGATTAACATAAAGGTTAAGTGCATCCATACAAACAATCCATTAGAATTATATCAAGATCGATACCCATGATCATACACTTTACCTGATGGGACACCACCTTGGTTCTTTTTACCCATATATTAACAACCTTAAATTTTTAGTCACTTTAAGTTAGTCCACGAACCAAAACAACTATAAAACCCATTTTCTGGAATACACCAGGACCGCAAGATTAGTATAATACTTGTCTAGTAAACTTTTCACGCCATATTCTCCGTGGAATTCGACCCCAGCCTCATTGGGTTACTATATTTGACATTGTCCGCTTTACGCTATCAAAAGTATAAATTTGAGCGTATTAAATTTTGGTGTCATTGCCGGGGAATACGGTTTTAAAATTACTAAATAATGTTTACTCTTCTTAAAATCTTTGTCATATTCCAACACACCTTGTTTGCTACCTTGTAAACCAGGTAATCATGGCCAACAACGAACTTCCAATTGAGAATGTTTTTGCTGATGAATCAGAAGAAGATGAAGACTTTGCATCTGCAATCATTCATCCAAGGGTGGCTTCTAATACTATCAAGTGTTATAATTCTCTTTATCGTATGCTCAAACAAGAGGGATACTTTCGGAATGCAGTCGATGATGACCCTTTCCAACACATAACAAACTTTCTGGATGTGTGCCTTCAGCATATCCAGCGGGGTGTGACTCAAGAAGCAGTTAGGCTGGAAATCTTCAAATATTCGTTAGCCGGAGAAGCGAGAAAGTGGTTCACAAAGCTGCCCCGAAACTCTATTGCTACATGAAAAGAGATGGTCAAAGTGTTTCTCAGGAAGTGGTATCCCCCGAGTACAACAACAACAACATATACAGTTGAGTCCCACAGTGTGGGGTCTGGGGAGGGTTAAGTGTACGCAGACCTTACCCCCACCTTGGAAGGTAGGGAGGTTTCCAAAGGACCCTCGGCTCAAAAGAAAACAAAAGAAAACAAGGGAAGAAAGTCAGTTACCGACAAATAAACTAAAGCAATGTGAAATGAGAAATAACAAGAGCAAAGAAGTCATGATAAAACAACATGGAAAGACAAGAACCAACACATAAAAGTAGGAATCAAAGGCAATAATAAGTAGAGCAAAACTACGCCTACTAGTGCGCTAGAAAAGTGAGACTACCTACTAACCTTTTATCCTAATCAGAGCCCTCCATAATCTCCTATCTAAGGTCATGTCCTCGGTAATCTAAAACTGCACCATGTCCTGCCTAATCACCTCTCCCCAATATTTCTTTGGACTTTCTCTACCTCTCCTAAAACCGTCCATAACCAACCGCTCACATCTCCGCACTGGGGCATTTACGTCTCTCTTCTTCACATGCCCAAATAATCTCATCCTTGCTTCCTGCATCTTGTCCTCCACCGATGCCACTCCCACCTTGTCCCGGATGTCCTCATTCCTGATCATATCTCTCCTAGTGTGCCCACACATCCACCGCAACATTCTCATTTCTGCGACTTTCATCTTCTGCACGTGAGAGTTCTTGACCGGCCAACAGAGTCGGTCTAACCACCACTTTGTAAAACTTGCCCATAAGTTTTGGTGGCACTTTCTTGTCACACAACACTCCGAAAGCGAGCCTCCATTTAAACCATCCTGCACCAATACGATGTGTGACATCATAATGGGGATTTATGAGTAAAAGAGCTGAAATTCGTGATCAGATTTATGAGTTCAAACAACATAATGGGGAATAACTTTTTGAAGCTTGGGAGAGGTACAAAGAATATTTGGATAGGAGTCCAAACCATGGGTTTCTAGATTTGATTTTGAAGGAGAAGTTCTACAGAGAGTTGGATCGTATGACCCAAGCAATAGCCAATAATGTTACTAGCAGGTGTTTCATGAAAAAGTCCTATGCTAATATTACTGAACCAAAAGGGCAGTCTAATGATCAAGGTAGTTCGAGGTTGGAGTCAATGCTTGAAAAAGTGTTGGCAGGTCAGACAAACACTGAAAAGACATTATCTGGGCTATCAGAGACAGTTGTTTCTCATTCAACAGCTATTCAGAATCTTGAACAGCAGATGCGTGATCTTTCTAGAGAACAACATCCTACTAGAAAAGGTGGGCTTCCTAGTGATACTATTCCAAACCCAAAGAATGGTGGGGGCGTGGAACGTACTTTTGCTATTAGCACGAGGAGTGATAAAATACTTCAAGGTGCTGACAAGAATGCAGTTGATCTAGATCCAATTATTGTGGAAGAAGAGGTGCATTCTGATGTGCCTATCATTGATGATGAGGTCCGTGGTGAAGAAACAGTTGCTGATATTCCAAAAGTTGCTGCTGATACGAGGAAACACACGATAAAAGGGGTTCTTCGCCCTTTGATTCAGATGTACAAAGCAAAGCCTCCCTTTCTTCAATGGTTGGCAAAGAAGAATGATGATGCTAAGTGTCAGAAGTTCTATGATCAGCTGAAGCAGTTAATAGAGATTTTTTCATTCTTAGATGCTGTCAAAGAGATTCCCGAATTTGCTAAGTTTGTGAAAGACTTGCTTACAATGAAAAGGTCTGTTCAACATGAGACAGTGAATTTAACTCATCGTGTGAGTTCGATTATTGCTTCCACCACAGTTCAGAAGAAGGGAGATCCAGGGGCGTTTACCATTCTGTGCAATATTTGGATTTATGCATTCACCCGCGCTCTGTGTGATAATGGGGCAAGTATTAACTTAATGCCCCTTGCTATTTTCAAACAATCGGGAACGCCTAGACCGACTTCTATGTGATTACAGATGGCAGATAGATCTATCAAGAAGCCAGTTGGGGTTATAGATGATGTGTTGGTGCAAGTGGGTAAGTTCATGTTACCTGCTAATTTCGTTATTTTGGATTGTGCGGTTGATACAGATATTCCCATCATCTTGGGAAGATCCTTCCTTTCTATGGGCAGAGCGTTTATGGACTCTGAAAAGAATGAAATCAAGTTCCGAGTAAATGATGAAGAGGTGACTTTCCAAGCAAGCAAGAGGATGAAGTTGCCCAACGCTTATGAGAGTATCTCGGTTATTGATTCGTTTGATGGGATTGGTGATACTGTTGAACATGAGATGGAAAAAGAAAGTCTGGGAGAAGCTCTTGCTGCGGTTCTGATGAACTTTGATGCTGCTGATATGGAGGGCTCGTGGAAACTATAAATGCGCTTGAGGGTCTGGGTTCCTACATTTACCACCCAAGAAAGCTCGATCTTGACCTTGCAAATAGAACTACTCCACCAGCTAATCCTTCTATTGTCGAGCCACCAAAGCTCTAGCTTAAGCAGCTCCCATCACACTTGAGGTATGAGTTCCTTGGCCTAAACAAGACATTTCCAGTGACCATTTCAGCATTACTGACTGAGGAACAGATTGAGCGTCTAGTGAAGATTTTGCGCGATTACAGACGTGCTATTGGTTGGACCATAGCAGACATTCAGGGTATTCTTTCTGGTATTTGTGAGCATAAATTTCAGTTTGAGGATATCAATGGATATTGAACCGGAACATGCAATAGGTTGTGAAAAAGGAGATCATAAAGTGGTTAGATGCTGGGGTAGTGTATCCGATGGCAGAAAGTAAGTGGGTATGGTGAGTCTTGTTCAATGTGTTCCAAAGAAAGGAAGTATCACTGTGGTGCCTAATGCAAAGAATAAGCTGATTCCCACTCGTACAGTTACTGGATGGCGTGTTTGCATGGACTATAGGAAGCTGAATATTGTTACTTGTAAAGACCATTTTCCCATGTCATTCATTGATCAGATACTGGATAGGTTGGCTGGGAGGTCTTACTATCTCTTTATAGATGGATGCTCGGCTATAATCAGATCAACATTGCCCTAAAATATCATGAGAAGACAACTTTTAATTATCCGTGTAGGATATTTGCATTCAGTCGAATGCCCTTTTGGGTTGTGTAATGCACTAGCCACTTTTCAGAGGTGCATGATGTCGATTTTTTTCTGATATGGTAGAAGACTTCTTGGAAGTATTCATGGATGATTTCTCTTTTGTGGGTGATTTGTTTCATGATCGTCTTGGCCATCTGGATCAACTGCTAAAAAGATGTGAAGAGACAAATCTCGTACTAAATTAGGAGAAGTGCCACTTTATGATGAAGGAAGGAATCATCCTTGGTCACATAATCTCTGAAAAAGGAATTGAGATCGATCAAACGAAGATAGATGTGACTGCAAAACTTCCTCCACCCATCTCAGTCAAAGATGTCTGAAGTTTCTTGGGACATGCTGGGTTCTACAGGCACTTCATTAAAGATTTCTCCAAGATTGCTAACCCGATGTGCAAGCTTCTTGAAAAAGATGCTAAGTTTATGTTTGATGACAAGTGCCGAAAGGCGTTTGATGAATTAAAGGAGCGCCTCACTACTGCTCCTGTTATTGTTACTCCTGATTGGTCCTTGCCTTTTGAGTTGATGTGTGATGCTAGTGGTTTCGCGATAGGGGATGTGTTTGGCCAGAGACACAATAAAATTATGCACCCGATCTACTATGCTAGTAGGACACTTAATGCGGCGCAGATGAACTACACGGTGACTGACGAAGAGCTGCTTGCTATAGTATATGCTTTCGAGAAGTTTTGGTCCTATTTTGTTGGGGTCCAAGGTGGTGGTATACACTGACCATGCTGCGTTGAGGTGTCTTATGGCAAAGAAGGAAGCTAAGTCGTGACTGATTCATTAGGTCCTTTTATTACAAGAGTTTGATTTTGAGGTGAAAGACCGAAAAGGGTCCGAAAATCAGGTTGCTGACCATCTCTCGAGGCTTGAGGAAACTGGGGTGCTAGCAGAAGAACTTGATATTGAAGATGAGTTTCCAAATTAGCAATTCTTGGCGGTATCTATGTAAGTGGCACCTTTGGTATGCAGATTTTGCTAACTACTTGGTGACTGGTATCATTCCTGACGAGATCAAATCTTATCAGAAAAAGACGTTTTTGCGGGATGTTCGTCAGTACTATTGGGATGAACCATACTTATTCAGAACTTGCACTGATAACATTATTCGGCGTTGTGTTCCTGAAAGTGAAGTGATGGCGATTCTAAAGGCGTGCCATGACTCTCTTGTTGGGGGTCATCATCGTGGTAACCGGACTGCTGCTAAGGTTCTTGAGTGCAGTTATTACTGGCCGACTATCTTTCATGATGCAAATCTATTAGTGCGGTCTTGTGATTAATGTTGGAGGCAAGGGAATATAGGCAGAAAGCAAAAGATGCCTATGAATTTTGTGATGGAGGTGGAAGTGTTCGATGTCTGGGGGATTGACTTTATGGGACCCTTTGTGAGTTCTGATGGCATGAAATAAATCTTGGTTGCTGTGAACTATGTGTCGAAATGGGTAGAAGCGGTGGCTTTACTTAACAATGAGGCCCACAGTTTCATGGGGTTCCTCAAGAAGAACATATTTACTAGATTTGGTACTCTGAGGGCTATAATCAGTGATGGGGGTTCCCACTTTTGAAATAGATCTTTCGCGGGGTTGATGGAGAAGTATGGCATAAAACATAGGGTGACAACACCTTATCATCCCCAGACAAGTGGGTAAGTTGAAGTCTCCAATTGGGAGATCAAGAGTATTTTAGCTAAAAGGGTGAAAGCAAATAGAACTGATTGGGCCCGTATGCTTGATGATGCTCTATGGGCTTACCAGACTGCTTTTAAGACTTCGATAGGGACTTCACCCTTCAAGCTCGTTTTCGGAAAAGCTTGTCATTTGCTGGTTGAACTTGAACATAAGGCTATGTGGGCCTTGAAGAAATTGAACATGGATTGGGAGGAGGTGACCAAGCTCAGGTTGTTTCAACTCAATGAGATGGATGGATTCCGGTACCAGGCGTATGAAAGTGCAGCACTTTACAAAGGGAGAATGAAGCAATATCATGATAAGAAAATCCTGAAGCGGGAATTCTACAAAGGTGTCCTATCTTGCTGTTTAACTCTCGATTGAAACTGCTACCGGGTAAGCTAAAGTTAAGGTGGTCCGGTCCGTTTGAGGTAGTAAGTGTTTCACCCTATGGGGCGATTGTACTGAAGTCTGGAGATGGAACTCAGATATTTCAGGTGAATGGGCAGAGGGTGAAGCACTATCATGGGATGGTTGATGGAGATAGGATCATTGATCGATACCGGTTGAAGTACCTGGGAAGGAATGCGGACTCAGCGAGTCCCAAACAAGAGTAGATTGGTACCACTGTTGTGCTGCGACGTTAAATTAAGCACTTCTTGGGAGGCAACCCATGTGTAATTTTTTTTATTTTTGAAATTTTTGTAATGTAGGTAGGATGTGTACAGGGTAACGGTTATTTTGGTGCAGGATATGAACAAGTTGGAAGAAAAAGTTGCAAAAAACGTCGATGGAAATTCTGCGCCAGATTTTACGTTCCATTAAAATTTTTGTGGACCGTAAAAGGAAGCGCAAAATAAAGGTGATAGGCATCACCCACTGTTCCTGCTATACGGTAAGTTATACGGACCGTAAAAAGGGAATGTCTATTGGCACAAGAGAAACTAGCTTACTGTGACGCGTTTACGCCAAGATTTGATGACCATACAATTTTATACGGTCCGTCAAACGAAGCGTAAACATGTCACAGTCTAATGGTTGCTAGTTCATCATCCCAGGTAAGGACATTGGCCGTAGAAAGGGCCGTAGAATTTTCTGCGGTCCGTATAAAATTTGACGGTCGGGTTTTTATTTTATTTCTTAGTATAAGTTTTCAAAAGGCGGCTGGATAAGTTTTCAAAAAAAAACTGTTCCATCTTCAAATCCTCCACCTTCCCTTTCCCACTCAAACACAAATCCCTAAATTTCCTCCCATTCACTCCCTAAAATCACGTCCCACTAACCCTCATTACTCCCTTCCATACATAATTCCTCCCACCCCTACCAAAAAAAAAAACCCAAGCCGTCGCAGAAAAAATAAAAAATAAAAATAAAAGAGAAAGCAGGGTGCTTGTGGAAGGAATTTTTATTGTTTGTGCTTAACTCTCCATTCTAACAAGAAAGTACGGTATGTGATTCTGTATTCCCATGATCTTCTAGTTCAAGTTGTTTGTCAAGTATGGTTGGTTTCATAATTTAAAATTACGGGGTCTATCATTGAGACTTGTCGTCCATACTTGATCATTTAAGTTAGGGGTGGGATTTTGTGGAAAAAGTCGTATATTGATGAACTCATATTGATGCTATGTTGGGTTGGAGGGCATCCCGAGGGTTGTGTTAAAGTTTTTTGAATTCAAACTTCGTTATGCCCGCCAACTGTTCGATAAAATGCCTAAATTAAGATAATTAAAACAACAGGGTGAAGTCTGAGTAACCCGGGCTTTATATGAGTTTGACAATGGTGTGTGATGTATAAGCATGAACGTTGAAGTGAAAAGTCAAGGGTAGCACTGTAGGGTAAGCACTGAGTCGAAGAATTTTGATGACAAGGTTGACGGCCCATAAAAACTTTGACGGTCCGTCAAAAGTCCCAACTCATATATGATATACTGTTACCATTTGATGATAGGTTTGACGGACCGCAGAATTTTATGCGGAGCGTCAAACTTCATCGTCAAAGGGTTCAGTATAAAGTAAGTCACTATAACCATTTGAGGGTAGGTTTGACGGACCTCAGAAATTTCTGCGGAGCATCGTCAAATGTTTGGAAATAAAATTGTCTACTGTTCCCATTTGACGGCTATTTGTGCAGACCGTAAAAATTCCTACGGTTCATAAAATCATTTGACGGCTTACTTCTGTGTATTCCAAAACATTGCATTGAAATATAATTTGCTGGTGATACTAACGTACTTTCCACAGTATTGGCTCCTAAGATTCGATGAGGTACTACAATTCCTGGAAGAGGCAGAGGCGGAGACAGAACACTAGGTCGAAGGGGACTTCGTGACGAGCCTGACCAAGGGGCAACTGAAGTTGGGGGTGAGGAACCACTGGCAGCGAGAGTCACCCGAGCTAAGGGTGTTGTCCAAGAACCAGTGCCCTCCCAGCCTGAAGAGGGGGGCACTTCAACATCTTCTAGCAGCTCGGAAGACGACGTGCAGGCAGCTAGGATGCGAGAAATCCAAATGAAAGAAAGATTCGAGTACAGCGTCAGATTTTCTATGCCAGGCTCCAAAGAAATATATGAACAGGGGCTTGAAGAGAAAGAGGGGGGTGGACCGAAGAAGAGCATTCATGAGGAGAAAAGAATCAGCTTAGACAGATTGGAGTGTTTTCCACGAATCCTTGCAACTCTTGACCACTATAAGTGGAACTCCATTAGCCACCCTCCAGGTGAATATATCTCAGCTCTTGTTTGGGAATTCTATGCAAATTATGCTGCGGAGGTCAAAAATGCCTACAAACCAATTCAGCTTAAGAAGAAGAAACCACCTTCGCTGGAAGAAGTGACAGTCCGAGGCCTGAAAATCAATATTTCTAGTGAGACAATCAATCATTTCTACTTTGGCCCCGACTATGTACCACCGCCAAACACGGATCAGCTTAAGTATAGGTTAGGTGGTGATCGACAAGACAAGCTGTCTGAGTTGCCTTGGGTTGCTTCTGTTAGAGCAAAGGGTTCTCCTGAGTGAAGTAGGAATATCTGGACCACTGTAAGGAAAGCAGACTTGTCAGTTGAAGGAAAATTTTAGTGGAGCGTATTGATCCATAGGTTATACCCCACTCAGTCAGATAACACATTGCCAGTTCATAGGGCCATACTTGTAGCTGCTATCATGTCAAGGTATAACATAAATTTGGGGAAGTTGGTGGTTCAAAAAATTCAGCAGAGAGCTATGACTAAGGAGTTGTCACTAGCGTATCCTTGCCTCATTACCGCATTGTGCTTGCGGGCAAATGTTGATCGTTATGCACACCGAGATCATAGGATACAGGCCAAGAGTGTGTATGACCTATGGAAGAGAAAATATGGGGATATTCATACTGCTATGGATGTTACTATAGAGTTCACAGTTGGACAGCCCACTCCAGCATCCTAGGAGAATGAGCAGGCAGCCCCCGAGACTTCGCAGGAGGCGCCGACGGACACGGGCACAGCAGCTCGGTCCACTTCAGGTACTCCGATTTCATCTATAGGGCCATCTACCCAGGTTGCCTCAATTGTTCATAGCACTCCGACCCCTCCGAGTAGCCATGTGACCCCAGCCTTGCATGGAGGCGTTATGATACAGTTTAATGCTCAGAACTTCCATGATGCGTTTGTGAAAACCGACAGGGCAGACCGCCAGATTGCTAACTTGATGGCCCAGCTGCAGGGGTATATAGATAAAAGGGTGACAGCAGCCTTGGAGCTCGCAAGGAAGAAGTGGGAGGATTCCTATAGCCTTATCCATTTTTGGATTGATGGACTTAAGCGTCGGATTGTTGAGCTTGAGAAGGTAAGCCCCACAGTTAATTTGGGGACGATGCATATGGATTTGATACAGTTGAACACAGATGTGCTAGCATTGAAGGTTAAAGAGGGACTTGCGACTGAAAACCCGCCTACAACACAGTCTCTAGACTTGGCTTCTCTGTTGCTAGTTGTTAACTTGTTGGGAGATGGTTCACCACCCCGGACTATGAGCAAAAGGCCTAGGGATGAAGGTGGGGATGATGATGAGGAGGATGAAAGTGAGGAGGACAGGCAGTTTCGAAAGGTACAGCGACACTCTCTTGAGGAGGCCTATTTTACGGGGGCGTCATCCAGCCATGCCCCTTCTATTGAGGTAACAGTGCTTGGTATTGTGATATCGGCAGAGGCTAGTACCACGGGTCCCGAGGTAGAACAGCGCTCTCAGAGTCAGATAGAGCTAGTTGTTGGTACCATAGTTCTAGCAGCGGAGCAGGCACCAGATACCACCATTAAGGTGATCACACCTCAGGACGTGCGGAATGCCTAAAGTGTTTCAGGTAGTGCTATCCCTTTGGTTTTGCTTATTTTCATGCCTTGGGGACGATGCATGATCTTTAGTTAGGGGTGGGCTATGTGTTTCTTGTTAATATTGTACATATGTGTTTAGGACCCCCTCGGCTTTTCTTTGTCAGAGTTCTTTCCCTGAGGGGCTTTATTTTGTTGAAACTGGCATGTGTAAGTTGTCTCTTAGATAGAATAGAGTAGTTTTGACTTATTTGGTAGTGTTGTGGAACTTGTGGCATGTTGTTTGTGGTTTTTTGAAAATGTTGGACCCCTCGAAAATAACAAAAATGCTACTTAGAAACAACTACTGATTGACATGGATTTGAATCTTTGTATGACATTGGTATTATTGGGGTATTATGTGTAATGAACGAATACTTAAGAGGTCACAAATGTATATGATCATCCTTATGTCAATGTGTGTGTGAGTTTTTAGTTTGGTTCTAATTATGCATGTATAATCTAGAACTTGCCGGGATAGTCATGTTTGAATCTGATAGTTGATTTGGTTGTGAGATGATCTTAGGCTTTCTTTGAGTAAATAGTCACTTTACCTAAATAAGTCTAACCATACAATTGTAAATATCCCTAGTTTTCCCTTTTTGAGCCTTTTGACCTATTTCTTGGCTAGCCAATAATGAAACCTTACCCTTCATGAAATAAATCCGTCTTCGCACCCGTTCCCTCCTTGATGCTACTAGATAGATGAGGCAAAATGCCTAAGTTGGGGGTGAAATAAATGTGAAGTAGATGTTGAAAACATAAGTTGGGGATGGTAGAGTTTGCTAGTTGGGATCCGACGTGGTGGTTGCATATATAAAGAAAAAAAACCAAAAAAGTAAAAATAATTAAAAAAATAATAAAAAATAATAAAAAAGAGTAAAATCAAAAAAGTGTAACACAAAAAGAATTTTAAGTTGATTAGGAATAAAACCACATTGAGGTCAAAAACTTGAAAGAAGAAGAAAGGATTGAATAAGAGGCGAATTAAGGTGAGGAGATGTTGTAGTATTCAAGGAGGGTTAGTCACTAATATCCAAAAAGTATCCTACCCGTCCCTAAGGCTACATTACAAGCCAGAAACAAGTCTTAATGTGATCACAGCTGAACGGACCTAGGATGAAAGCATAGAAAATAAGGGCAAGCTTATGGTATTTGCATGTGTAGATATGAACTTCTTTGTGAGTGTGAGTGTTTTTCTCTTCTCTTTGATCTACGCCCCATTATTGTTGTATATACGTGTGTTGGGACATTCTTTGGTTGATGTCAGGGTGTGAGGATGAGAATTGATCAAAATGAGGTGACCGCCGAAAGTAGCGTTTGTGGCATCATAATATGTCCGATAATGTAATGTCATGAATTGAAGCATCATTGTTAGTCGTGGTACTCTTGAGTTGTGCATACGGTTTGAAAATAGAAAATAGGGTGGTCCTTGGAAGAAAAACGTGCATGCCAGTAGTTCGGAGTCAAAACCATTGGAGACATCATTACTCTGTGATATCTGAGTTTAGTTGAGTCATTGTGTCGTGTGACTTGCTTGAGGACAAGAAAACACTTTAAGTTAGGGGTGTTGATGTGCCGCGTAATTTCGGCGCATGTGACGCTTTTGGCGAAGAGTTTTACTTGTTTTCAAGCAAGTTCGTGTCATTTTATGTGGTTTTTATTGTATTTCAGGTATTAAGTGGTTTGATGGCAAAAGTTGGAGAAGTTTGTGAAAATGCGGAAAGAAGTGGAGAAAATAACAAGTCACTGAAAAAGGCTTTTTGACGGAGCAATTAGACGTCCCGCAGAACTTTCTACGGAACATCCAAAGTACCGTATAACGGTCACAGTAAGCAGTTCACGGAAGATCAATCCTACGGAACAATTATACGGACCGTAGAACATTTGACGGTCCGTCAAAGAGTAGCGTAGAAAAGTGCAGGAGGCTGTTTGACAGTTGAAGGGCAGCAATTTGACGGTCCGCAGAATGGTTTTATGGTCCGCAAAATCAACCCGACGGGCAATTTTGTCTTTTTACTTCTCACGACTTGGACTCTTATAAATACCTGATATAGATTTTTTGTAAAGGAGAATTCACTAGATTTCAGTGTTTATTTTCCTTAGCACTAAATACTCATAGTTTTGGAAGTCTTTTGGGATTACAAACAATTGCAATTAATTTCTCTTCAATTCCAAGCAATCATTTGTAAGCATTATGATCTCAATTATTTCGTATTATTTTTGTTCTTCTATGAGTAGCTATATTCCCTTACTAGGGTTGTGAACCCAATTGATGGGTGTTTTGTAATTGATATACGCATAATGGATTGTTATGGTTTATTTGTTCTTCGTTTTCATCATACAGTTAGTGGTTGCAAACATTAGCAAACGCCGTAAACTTCAGTTTATTTGGGAAAATAGCTAGGGTTAGGTAAGAACAAATAATATGAACTCAAGGCTTTAAACCTTACTTAATAAATTTACTTAAGAATAAGAGGAATTTACTTGGCATAATTAACTGTTCTTCTTGCATACTTTCTTATCTTTGAAAAAAACATAGAAAGAAATAATCTTTTCTTATTGGGAAATAGTTTAGATTCATATAGAGGTTAAGTGCATTCATACAAACAATCCATTAGAAGTATATCAAGATCGATACTTATGATCATACACTTTATTTGACGGGGACACAACCTTGGTTCTTTTTACCCATATATTGACAACTTTAAATTTTCAGTCACTTTAAATTTGTCCACAAACCAAAACAACTATAAAACCCTTTTTCTGGAATACACCAGGATTGCATGATTAGTATAATAATTGTTTAGTAAATTTTTTCCGCCATATTCTATGTGAGATTCGACCCCAACCTCATTAGGTTACTATATTTGACAACGTCTGCTTTACGCTATTAAAAGTTTAAATTTGAGTGTATCAACCCTTCCCCGAGATTTTTTAGCTCACATTTGACCTGAGAGGACCGTTGACACGCTTCCTGAGGTATTTGGATAGGATTTGGGAGACTTTTTGGGAAATTTGAATTTTAAGCGAAAAAGAGTTGACTCAAAGTTGACTTTTGGGTAAACGGACTTGTTTCAGGAATCCGTCGATTCCGAGAGGTTCGGATGGTCTTTTTGTCACGACCCAATTTAGCTAAGTCGCGCGGGAACCTACCTTTCCCTCCTCGGTAGGCGAACCCTCAACCCAACAATAGTAAAAGAATAAACAAATAATTAAATAAGCGAAAGAGATAAAATCACGTAAGTGCGACGATAGTAATATAGAAAATATGCGGAAGTAAGGAAAATACACCCCAGAGTCTGGTCTAATCCATACAAGAGCATCTAACTAGAATATACAAATCTGAAATATCAATAATACAACAAGTCTAAATATGTCTCAGAATAGAAAAAAAGACATAAATAAAGAAGAGTCTTCAAGGCGGCGGACGTCTCGTGCTCACCCTGTAAACTCTAAGCAACTTTCGGAGCGACTATTAGCCTCGAGAAACTGAGGTCGGTCCCACCTAGAATTCTGCATTCATAAAAGAATGCAGCAAGTGCAGGTCAGTACAAAATCACAGTACTGGTAGGTATCATAGGCCGACTAAGTTTAGCTAACATAATCTAGACAATAAAGTAAGATAAACAAGTAAATCAACAAGTGTAAGTCAACACAAATAGAAACCAAGTACACGTCGTCTCCTAGGTTATAGCATCTAAACCCAAGTGTGCCAAGTCTCAATATAATCAATCCTTATCCAACTAACACAAGTATATCATCATATCATTAACATAAAGCCATAATGCAATGCAATGCAATAATATATGAAATGTGGATGCAATGCAATGCTGTGTACACACGTACTCCGGACGGAAGTATCGACGTCTCGGTAGCACAACCCATGGGGGACCTGTGGACTCCATATACCACACGGTCCGGCAATAACCTGAATACCGCTCCTCACGATCCCGGTACAAACCTTGGGAATCGCTACCACACAACCACGATTCCGGGACAACCATCGGATATCGATCCTCACCTCACTCTCATTCAACTAAGCCCAGCTCATCACAGTGTTTCCTCAAATATCATCAATGTATCAACAGTATATCATGAAGGATGATAATGCGTGCAATATGTGAGTTCAACATCAATAATCAGATCAATATCACTCAGTAGTCTATCACATAACCATAAGTCTCGTACATTAACTGAATCACACCTGGAGATAATAGTAGGCCACAACTCTATCCATTATAGTTTCCTTAACGCTTACCACTCTAAACTGAACACTCTCTAAATCCTGTGTATTGCATACAGTCTTACTAATATCCTCATGTATCTCACTGAAGCATCTTTGCCCAAGTTGCCTTACTCAATTTTCGAAATGTTATCCCGAACTTAACTCACTTAACCCATCATCGATCTACCATTTCAGGTATCCAAGTTTACTAATCCCCTACTCAAATCCTTAATGTTACTAGTCCTCAAAGAATCACCTCTTACCTCAATTATCGAATCGAAATACCTCTAACCACTCGCATGCTAATCCTTTTTATTCAATCACATAAGTCGAGTAATAACACCATCAGTAGCGGGATCTAGTCAAATTTGCACAATGAATGCAAAGTTCCCAACCTTAGTCCATCACTAATCTCTATCAGTCTATGACATAACCGAACATTCAAGTCATCCATAAGCTCTCAAGCCCACTCTACATTTTCAGATCACTACAAAGCTTCCACATCACTAACCCTTGCTTCAACGATTTCTTTTCTGCCCTTAACCTCGAAGACACCAATGAACCTCATCAGTCACATGCCTTACTGTTGATGTGGCGTGATTTTACGCCCTAATCGAAGCTTTTCGGCTATAAGTTTTACTTGTTTTTAAGAAAGTCTATGTGATTTTACGTGTTTTTATAGTGTTTCAGGTATTACGAGGTCCCGAGAGCCTATTTGTGGAAAACGAGTGAAAAAAGTGAAAAAAAGAGTTGAAGAGCTCAAAGGAATAAAGCGGTGTGAAATGAAGAAATTTGAAGAAAAATGGAATAAGACCTAAAGAAAACAAGAGGAAAAAAAAAGAGGAGACAGGGAGGACACATTTTGGTTTTTGTCCCCAAAAAAAAAAAAAAAAAAGATGTCAATATTTATTGAAATTGAATGAAAGAAGAATTCACTGGCAGCGTGAATATTTTCTCGCTTGCAACATTACGGAGCGTCCGTATTTAATTTTGGTTTTTAAAAGTCTCCCAATTCTTTTTGGACTCAATTATTTTATATAGGTTTTTTTCCTAAACCTATAAATAGCCCATAAAATAGATTTTTACATATCTTTGGCATAAAACACGAGTTTGGAGGCTAGGGTTCTAACGTATATTTTCTTTCCTTTATTTGAACCTTGTTTATGGGAATTTCTTGGTGACAATTGAGATTGAAACTCTTATTGTGCTTATTTATTAATCGACATTATTTTTAATCAAGTAAGTTATTGTTATTTTAATTATTCTTGTTCTTCATCGTTTCTCAAGGGAGTAGCTAACCCTAGGACTTGCCCATTTACTTTGTTTGAAACTCGAAAGAGGAAGAACGGGGTTGGGATAGAATAATTAACATGAATTTGGGGCGTTAACACCCATCTAATGGAAATTGACCTAGCAATAGGCGATACCACTTGTAGCCATAGTCGGGTGCTCTTAATACTCCTAATTACTTTAGGGATATTCAATTCGGTAGTCTAGTTAATCTTCGGGAGAGGTTAATTTAGAGTCATTATCCGAGGATAATTAACATAATATTACCATTATCTGTAATTCGTGAAATAGATTGGATCGTTACTTGAGAAATAGATTCCTTAATTCCTTACTTGTGGCCACTGATCAATTTACTTGCTTTCTAGATTAGAATTTATATTTCCGTATTTTATCAAAACCTTATCAAAAACCACCATTGATGTGTTTGGCCTAGCTACTGTTAGTAATAATTCCTAATCTGCTTAAATTGCCTACATATTGTTCTCTGTGGGATTCGACCCCAACCTTGTTGGGTTACTATATTTGACAACGTCCGCGTTATACCATTAATAGGTGTAATTTGAGCGTATCAATTGTACGTCATGATATAATGTCCCCGTAATCCAACACGACTCAAGTACCCATATGGTATTTCAAATCATGTTTATCACTATCAACCAACAACCACTCAAGTCCTCTAAACTAATCATCCATCTAAGACAAACGAACCACAAAACGATATCAATCTTTCTCCTCAAATCTAAATGAAACAACCAGTAACTCCTCAAGTCATTAACCCATCGCATACGCCCATAATTGAAGTCATTTCTATCAGTAGTTTACTAACTCTTCATAAGTCTACAACTCAGCCAATTTACTGATCAAACGATGTGGCCAGAGCATTCACTTAATAACAAAGTAGTCCTTTAACATTAACTAGCTTATATAAAGAATGACCTTTAGCACCATATTACCGAGATATCACGTGAATCTGTAAGTACAATTGTTACCAAACCATGCCTAATTATTTTCACAAGATTCAATACTCCATAATAACCATAGCTCAGACGACCACTTCCATCGGTACTATTCTGTCATGCTGAACCGCTTTTACCTTTCACAACCGAACACGAATTTCGCTCTAGCATCAATTGCAACCTTATCCTGAAAACCATGTTAGATACCAATTTTTCCCTTCCTAATCTCACAAAAAGTACTCATGTCTAAGATATTCTATGAAGTCTCACTTCGCTACGCTCTTTCCACAAAAGTCTTCCTTCATGTCCTTATTGTCAACTTCTTTTCTTTATTACCCGCGGTCACAATACATTTTTCCATTTCGATGGTCATTACTGAACTTACACTTGTCCCCACATGCTGACGTCTAATACTATACTGTTGCTGAATCGTCGACCCGCTATTGGTACACCGGTATCACGCACACCATCATTAAGCCTTGAAGAGCTGAAGTCAAACCGATCATATCATCGAGCAACTCACTATTAAAACATGGAGACCCTGTAACCCTCTGAACAATTTTTCCCATTTCTTATGAACTTTCACAATGAACGAGTCTAATCGCGACTCCGCACAACAACTGAGTCTAATCATGGCTCTACACAATCGAATCCTCAGGACATAACAAAAGACTGAACTTGATCACGTTTCCGAATCAGAATAACATATCTCGCACCTAAGCCATAACACGTCATAGATCAACCATTCACATAAGAATTTAAGAACGAGTGTCCACCCTCCGTAGGTGATTAAAATAAGAAGGTTCAGCTACCAATTGGAATTGACAAGATACTGATTTTGAATGAAGTCGCACGAGAGAATGAAAGAATTGGAAGTTTTCTAAAATGTCTTATAGCCTCTCACAGATAAGTACGGAGCTCATCGTACCGATCCACAAGGCTCTACTAGACACGTTCTTGTATTATAGACCAGGCAACCTAGGGCTCTGATACTAACTATCACGACCCAATTTAGCTAAGTCACGCAGACACCTACCTTTTCCTCCTCGATAGGCGAACCCTCAACCTAATAATAGTAAAAGCATAAAGAAAAATTAAATAAACGGAAGAGATAAATCACGTGACTCCAATAATAATAATATAAAAAATATTCAGAGGTAAGGAAAATACACCCCAGCGTCTGGTCTAATCCATACAAGAGCATCTAACTAGAATATACAAGTCTGAAATATCAATAATACATCAAGTCTGAATATGTCTCGGAATAGAAAATAAGACATAAATAAAGAAGAGTCTTCAAGGCGGCGGACGTCTCGTGCTCACCCTGTAACCTCTAAGCAACTCTCGAGGCGACTATGAGCCAAGAGAAATTGAGGTCGATCCCACCTGGAATTCTGCATTCATAAAAGAATGCAGCAAGTGCAAGTTAGTGCAAAACCACAATACAGGTAGGTATCATAGGCCGACTAGGTTTAGCTAACACAATCCAGACAATAAAGTAAGATAAACAGGTAAATCAACAAGTATAAGTCAACACAAATTAAAAACCAAGTACACGTCATCTCCTAGGTTATAGCATCTAAACCCAAGTGTGTCAAGTCTCAATATAATCAATCTGTATCCAAATAACACAAGTATATCATCAGATCATCAACATAAAGCCATAATGCAATGCAATGCAATAATGTATGAAATGTGGATGCAATGCAATGCTGTGTACAGATGTACTCTGGATGGAAGTATCGACGTCTCGGTAGCACAACCTATGGAGGACCCGCAAAGTCCATGTACCTCATGGTCCAGCGACAACCTGGACACTGCTACCTCACGATCCCGGCATAAACTTCGGGAATCACTACCACACAACCACGATTCTAGGACAACCATCGGATATCGGTCCTCACGTAACTCTCATCCAACTGAGCCCAGCTCATTACAGCGTTTCCTCAAGTATCATCAATGTATCAACAGTATTTCATGATGGATAAGAATGTGTGTAATGTATGAGTTCAAAATCAACAATCAGATCAATAGCACTAGTACCAAGCATGGGTACGCAAACAATATTATGAAAAGGATACATAACCCATATAGAACACTATCCTCGTATCAAACGTCAACCAGTAAGATATTACAATATTATGATCAAGATATATCAATGGTCTCCAATATCTACTATCATCACGTGGCATCAATCCAACAACAGTAGAACAAATCAAATCATAACACAATGGGGTGGCTAGCCCCAATCACGCAACAAGGCCCAACCCAAGACAATATCCAACCTAACTTCATACCCGATGGTTTACATGCTTTCTTCTCCAATATCATCTAAATATATGCTTCGCTAAATGGAGTCTCACCATAGGGTAAATCGTAACCTACCTAGAAGGTCGAACAACAGTAACACCAACAATCACTCCTTAGCCTTTCCTTTCCTTTGAGCCTCGAGATCAAGAAAGTCTAAGCATATTCGAATCATGGAATTAGAATTGAGGAGAACGTCAAAACAAACCCTACTTCTATCAAGACCTAAATCCCCAACCTATGAAATAGAGTTTATGAACTAGAAGGGTGGAATTAGGGATCTAAAGGTCCCAACATGAAATTAAACCTCTAGGTGATCAATTCCCATTATTAGCAAGCTAGAATAATCAATAATGCACTCTATTTCGGATTCTAGGCAAAACCCCCAAATTTGGGTATAAACCCTAACTTTCAATTCCACAAACGAACCTCTAATTAAGAAGTAATTATGAAATAAAGGATTCTAATCATCAATTCAATGCTTAAAGAGGTTAACCCAACCAACAAATCATGATTTAGAAGCATAGAAAGAATATTCATTAAACTCACTTTTAATCTTCCATCACTTAATGAACTAACAAGATAAAGAGATTCTAAGATGATTAGGGTAATGGAATATAAAAGAGATTAGAAGGACTTACCACCAAGAATCTTCTCCGAAAATACTCTAGAATTTCTCCCAATAGCTCGGATTTTATAAATGAGGGGCTTAGGGAATTTAACACTTCATTTAATGAACTAATTGCTCGTTACCCACTTCCGCGACGAGATTATCGCTCCAGTGGCGCTGCCCTAGCGGTCCCATGACCGCTACAACGGTCATTCCCAAATGGCGCAGGCCGCTTCAGTAGCAAGGTGACCACCATAGGGGTACCGCTACCGGGTTCTGGGGCCGCCAAAGTGGGCACCAGACACAAGAAAATGTTTTCCATGTTTCACAATTCAACCCGAATTTTTGACTAACTTCCGAGGCCATCTGCTCACAAAGTTCATACACAGTCACACATAAAAATACGCTACGGATGAATTCGTGGCCTCGAAATTTCCAACGAGGTCTCGTTGACCTGGTCAACCCCCGATACCTCAATTCCAACTTCCCATCCCAAGTTTCAAAATGCACCCAAGTGCATTAAGAACCGAACCAAGTATGTACACAAGTTCTAAATGACCATCCGGACCTCTCTAAATCGACGGATTTTCAAAAAAGATCCGTTTACCCAAAAGTCAACTTTTTTTCGCTTTAAGCCAACTTTTCTCAAAAGTCACCAAAACCAACCCCGAAAACCTCCGGAAACATGCCAACGGTTCCTGCGGGTCAAATATCAGCTAATAAATCTCGAAAAAGGATCAAAAAGGGCGGAAATGCAGTAATGGTCAAACGGGTCGTCACACTTTTAGAACTTATCTGTATATTCGATTCGGTTCCCAATGCACTTGGGTGCATTTTAGGACTTGGATTGGGAAGTTGATGCTGAGGTATCGGGGGTTGATGCTGTCAACAAGACTTCCCATTTGGAATTTCAAGGCCACGAGTGCGTTCGTAGCGTGTTTTTATGTATGTCTGTGTATGTTGTATGTGAGCAGATGGCCTCGGGTGATAGTCAAAATTTTGGGATTGAGATTGTGATTATTTGGGGAATTCTAGTTCTGGTGCCCGCTATAGCGGCACCACTACCGCATCAGAGGCACCGCTATAGCGGTGGACTTACTGCCATCGCAGCCTAGTGTAATATTGGCCGCAGCGATCTAAGTACTCATCGAGGCCACAGAAGCGGTGTTGGGCTGATTATTTAATTAACTGAGTATTAAAATCCTTAAGTCCCTCATTTTTTATTATTTCGACTTTTGGGTTATTGAGAGCTTTTCAAGGTGATTCTTGGGGGAAACTCTTTGAGGTAAGTTCTTCTATTCTCTTTGCTATTCCATGGTTTCATTATCACCTTAGGTTTCCATTAACATGCTGGTTCCTTAAGGGTTTGATGATTTAAAGAGGGTTCCATGAGTTCTTCTTTCTAGGCTTCTAAATCTTGATTTATTGATTGCGACTTCATTAAACATAGAATTGATGACTAGAACTTATAATTGCATGATTTATTCCTAATTAGTGGCTAATTATGGAATTAAAAGCTAGGGTTTATACCAAAATTTAGGGGGTTTTCCTAGAATTCGAAATTAAGTGAATTGTTGGTCCTTCTATCTTGATATTGATGAGAATTGATCACTTAGAGCTTAATTTCATGTTGAGGCCTACAGATTCCTAATTTCACCTTTCTAAATCATAAACCCTATTCCATAAGTTGGGGATTTGGGTCTTGAATAAAAGTAGGGTTTGAATGATGTTATTCTTTATTCTAATTTCATGATTCGGATATGTTAGACTTTCATTATCTCGAGGCTCGAAGTAAAGGAAAGACTAAGGTATGATTGCTAGAGACCTTGCTGTTCGGCCTTCCAGGCAGGTTACAGTTTACTTTATGGTGAGACTTCGATTAGCGGAGTGCATGTTTAGATGATATAGAATGCATGTAAGCCTTTGGGTACGAAGTTGGGATGGATATTGTTTAGTTTGGGCCTTGTTGTATGATTTAGGGCTAGCCAATCTGTTGTGTTGTTTATTCATCTTAATCCATTTACTTGTTGGTTCGTTGACATGTTGAGACATTGGTAATTATGGCTAGTGATATATCATGGATTTGATACTACGGTACTTACTCATTCTATACTGAGATGAGAATGGTGATTCATTGTGGCTTATTATGTAGCCTTACTATTGATGTTATTTGTGTGCCATGTGTGGTACTGTTTCAGATTACATTTTTTGTTGATATCACATTTCATTATATTAATACGCATTTCAATGATACATTGACATATGCATGGTTTTGGTACTGATGACGATATGTGAGAAAGTGTAGCCTCCGAGGTTTCTGCCGGAGAGCGTAAAAGAGAGATGAGTGTTCGTTGCCCGAAGTTTCTTGCCGGGAACGATGGAGTGCCTGATGCCCGAGGTCCTTGTCGGGATCGTGAGAGTGTGCTTGTGATCTAAGGTCATATTCCGGAGCTAGTGGTACATGGACTTTGCGAGTCCCCCATGGGTCATGATCGCCGAGACGTGGAGTCATTCCGTCCGGGACATATTGTATAAAGCTGCATATGTATTGCATTCATCCTACATACATTATTGCATTGCATTGTATCTCGGTTTCTATTGATTATTGTGATACTGCTGTGATGTACTGGTTCGGATTGCTATACAGAGACTTGGCACTGTTGGGTTTAGATGCTATAACATAGGCAATGACTTGTACCGTGGATAGGGCTTATTGTTGACTTGTACCGTGGATAGGGCTTATTGTTGACTTGTACTTGTTGGTTTATGTGTATATCTTGCTTTGTTGTCTTTATATACGTTAGCTAGTCTTAGTCGGCCTATGATACCTATCAGTACTTATTGTTTGCACTGACTTGTATTTGCTGCTTCTTTTATGAATGTAGAATATCTGGTGGGATCGACGTCTACCCCTCGCGGCTGAGAGTTCGAGGTTGCTGATATGAGTCTTGTTGGGATAAGCGATGCTTCACTACCCGGAGACTCCTCTTTGTTTATGTCTTACTTGATATTCTGGGACATATTGTGACTATTGATGTATTATTATTATTTCCAGACTCGTAAATTTTAGCTAGATTCTCTTATATGACCAGACCAAATACTGGGATGTTTTCTCTTGTTTTCGGTTCCTTATATTATTATCGTGATACTTCCGCTATTGTATTTTCTATTTATGTATTTATGAAATGTTGGGTTAAGGGTTCGCCTACCGAGGTAGGAAAGGTAGGTGCCCTCATGACTTAGTGAAATTAGGTCGTGATAATATAGGTGTCAAAGGTTCGAGCCAAATTGGAATATCTTTCAAAACATTCCGGAGTCATTCAGCTTCTTCACCAGCCTTGTCTAAAGCTATAAATTCAAATTCCATTATAGAGCAAGCGATGCATGTCTGTTGGATGATTTCCAAGACACAACTCCTTACCAATGGTAAAAACATATCCACTTATGGATTTAACTTCAGATGATCCAGTGATCCAATTTGTATCACTATATCCCTCAATCACTGCGGGATATTCACTATGGTGCAAATCATAGTTTTTGGTGTGTTTTAAATATCCCAAAACTCGTTTCACTGCCATCCGATTAGTTTGATTGAGATTACTTGTGAACCAACTCAACGTACAATTCATGATATACATCAAACTTCCCAATACTCGTGCATAGTCCAATTGTGAATCACTTTCACCTTCATTCTTTTGAAGTGCAAAACTTACATCAATTGGGGTCTTTGCAATATTGAAATTCAAATACTTGAACTGGTCAAGTACCCTTTCAATATAATGAGATTGTGACAATGCTAGACCTTGTGGAGTTTTATGGATCCTAATTCCTAAGATCAAATCAGCAACTCCTAATCTTTCATATCAAATTTACTAGCCAGCATACCCTTAGTAGCATTTATGTCGGTTGTTGACACATAATTTTTTACCTCCCATAATTTATTTTAATTGTTCAGCGTCCTTGGATGTCAAACGGAGTAAAATATGTATTTTTCCGCAAATTAAAATGATTTCATAAAATTATCTGGATAATATTTTGCCATCTCATTTCACAAAATAATTTCTATAATACTAGAAATCATTTAGAAACTACTTTACATATTTTTCTTGCAACAATTAAGGGGCATTTGATAAATTTAACCAAGGGAATGATTTTAAAACATTTTTTATTTTATTGTTAAAATTATCTGTTTAATTCAAGAAAATCTGATTAATTAAATGGATTAATCATCTTACCCCTCAATTCTGAATTCTGCATATCCAATGTGCATTTGTACAATTTATTAGAGTTAATCATAATTAAATGAATGACTAATTGTGGGTAATTCCATAAAAAAATTATTACATGACTAATAATGGCTACAATTAAAATAATCAATTGTTGGTTAATTCTGGCCTTAATTGAAATAGTCAAATTCATAGGTTCAAATCAATTAAGGTCATAATTAAAAATTAGAACTTTAAATTGTTTGATCAGCTTAATTTTGGCCTTAATTGAAATGACCAAATCCATGGTTCAAGACAATAGAGGCCATTATTGAAATTTAGCATTTAATTTGTTCAATTGAGCCAAATGCGGCCATAATTGAAATGGCCAATTCCATTGGTCAAAATCAATTAAGGCTATGTTTGCAATATAAATCTAGTTGCACAATTAATCATACTCAGTTGTTTGATTAAATGGTTAAATAATTATACATTGACCATAATTAAGGAATTTACACTAATTGACTTTCTTAATTATGGTCATTTGTTAAATTAGTGTAAAAAACCTTTGATATATATACACACACATATACGGATATACAAGTGGTATACATGTATATCTCATATATATGAACGTATATTATAGCCCCTTTGTGTTTCTCTTTTAATTCGGCCGGGCGCAGTCCATTAAAGGACTGAGCCAGCCCAACCGTCCAATAAAGGGGTAATACCCCTATCATTTCCCATTCTTCATCAACCAAATGCACCCCACAAGTTTTCTCGCTCAAGGGTTATAAACCCTAGAAAAGCCACCCCTCCCCACACCCTCTCTCCTACGTCACGTTGCCGAATATGGCAAAGATAAGGGCCTGCATAGCTTTTGCAGCTGTGAACCAGATCGAGAATGGAAAGAGCATTAAACGCTCTGTCATTTCTCAACCAATACTCCCAAAACTTAGCCCAAACACTGTATTACCACCTCTTTTTCACTTTGCTTTTGATTTACAACAGTCGATTGACTGAGTTTTCTTAATGGTATTTGTTGTTATTCGATTTTGAACTCTCGACCCTCATTGGTTCAGGAGGAATCGAGCGGATCGATCAATGGAAGCTTTAATCTAGCCGTTTAATTGTTGTTTGTGCCTAATTTGAGCCGCACGATGTTGATTGTGAGGAACAAGTCCAAAATCTTTACTTGTCTCACATCGGTGAGATTACGTTTTTGTTGCAATTTAGGGTTCAATAAATAGAACCTCGTCCCCCCCCCCCCCCCCCCCCATTTCCCATTGAGGGATAGACCTGAACACTAAATATTATATATTCACCAAAAGAACGCGAAAATACTTAGGGTTTTAGCAATATTGCTGAGACCTTTAAATTTTTTGAGTTAAGTCTAAATTTTAAGGTTTGTTTCTTCTGTTTTTTGTGTGTGGCTGAGCTTGGGTGGAGGAAAAAAGGTCTCCAAGTTCATTCTCAATAGCAGGCTGCACAAAAAAGTGGTAAACCCCCTTCGTTTAGTTATTTTTTATGTCTATTACAGTTTATATTGTACATTTCTTGTGTTAGTTTGATGTTTGTAGTAAGCATGATTAGTGGTTAAGAATATCAGTATGCTTATATTGCTTAGTTAGACTTACCGTTAGATATTATGTAATAGGCATGATTAGGGTAAAAATCGTAATATGTTCATATTGCTCAGTTAGAATGATTATTAAATGTTAATAGTGAGCATGATTAGAGTACAAAGAAGTTTAGCGTGCTATCTAGTTAAAATTATTGCTGAATGCTTATTTGAGTGACATGTTTATTAATTAATTGGTTCATATATGATTGATAGCATTTGTTTGTCTCTGTTAGCTTAGTTAATCCTCTATTGATAGTGTCTGAGCATGGGTTAAATGAGTTATGTACTGAAATTTGATTGATCCTCTGTTAATGAATTTGTAGTCCAAATATGATGCTTATCTTGTCAAAAATAAAAGTGTTGGAGTCTCCGTCTATGTGCCATTACTGATAAATCATGATGTTAACTTGCACCTGTGTTTGCTTGAACTCATCTAGACATGGATTGCATTTAATAAATTTATTTTACCAAGGATGGTGTTAGTTTTGGTTAAGTAAGTTGAGTAGACCATTGTTTGCCTGATTTGTTTCCTGCAATGCTCCTTGCACAGTCCATGAACCAATTATAAATGATTGTCTATTAGCATGAGCTTGCATGATCTCATTTCATATAAAATAGGCAACACATGTTCTCAATAAGATCAAAAGAGGACTCTGAGTTCAATTCCGATATTTTTATATACACATAGCACCTCTGATTAAGTTCGGCAGGAATATTGAGGTTTATTATTGATAAAAATGATAGCTGCATGCTAAATGGTCACTCCCTGTTAGATTTAAGCCTGTTTCACTCACTATTGTCACTTAAAAGCAATCACATTAATCAGTTAAGTATACATCTTCATGCAATACTTGTCTAAATCTGGAGAAACTGTTGACATTGTTATGTTACTATGGAAAACCATACCTGTTTAACCTCTAGTGACCATGCCATAGTAAAAAAAAAAATCTAAACATATATGTTTGCATGTTTAGAAGGATTAAATGCCTTGCCTGATGTTAGTTTGCTTATATCCACGTCAATGCCTATGTCTGTGTAGTTGTCCTGTTCATCTAAGACTATTATCTATTCTTCCCTTTGTGTGTTTGCTAAGGTGTAACTAAGTATGGCTACTGGTTCATATAAATAGCTTGAGGTTTGGTATTTGCTTGTTGAGTTTAAATCTTGGGAGGTCTAAATGGAAGGAGGTTGGCACTTGGTATCTGAGTGACCATGAGTATGATTTACCTAGGGCTAAGAAAGGGATGATGGGCTTAGAGTTTCTAGCTAACTCAGCCTAATCTCTTTACTCTAGGCTGCTAGGGTTCCTTCGTGGAAGCTCATATCCCATGGGACCCTCCAAGTTTTAAGAAAAACAAGTGAAAGTATGTGTATATGTGCATGCTGAGTTACCTTTTAAAAAAATCTAAAACTGATATGAAGCATTTTTCTTGTCAAATGGTATAAACAGGCTTTTGATAACTAATATTTGCGCATTATGTACTGCATTGCCATTTTTTTTTATCTTCCCCCTGGTTCTGCTGCCATTTATCTAAATGGAGTCTCAAAACATTATAAAGGCCTTAATATGTTCCTTGTTGGGCTTGAATATTCATTTTTTTTTTCGTTATGATATGTAAGGAAAATATACTTGAATATACTAGGTACATCCATTTCTATATACATATAGTGTATAAAAAATGGTATATTTGGTATATGGTTGGTATATCACTCGTGTGAGTCCATAATTGTTGGCTTTGTTGTTTAAGTTTCTGTTTGGTTTTGGGCTTATTCTTCTGTATTTTGTTGTTAGGCTTTGGCTTTGTTTATTGTCATTTAATGTTGTTTGGGCCACGGCTTTAGGCCTTAGTTATCTTAAGTAGGACTTTTGGTATCTTCTGAACCTTCCTTTGTGTATACTACTTCGGTTTGGACTTCTTGCATTATTTATGGTAATAACCTGAACACGTGTTTATACATAGCGTGTTTATAATTATAATCTATTCTGTATTAAGTAAATACTTAAGTCCAATATACTTGTCTAATCTCACCATCTTCCTTTTCTACTTCGTGTTGCATGTGAAACTCCCGCGGGCCATTTGGGCCATTTCTCCACATCTGAAAACCTGTCAGGCCAACTACTTTTGTCCATTGATCGAGTCCGATAAAGAGAAAGGGAAGCTAATGTTTTCTTTGAAGGCCCAGCCATAGGTGAAAATGACTTGAACGCCCAACTATGGGTGAAAATTGTAACTGGTGGGCTTAGGGTAGCCAACCAGTCTAACTCCCTCTATTTCTTTCATTATCTGTGTATATGAATTTGTAAAAACACTTGAAAAACTATTGAAACCCCTATGCATGTTTAGAACTTAGGAAATAATACTTAGTAGCTTAGGAAGTCGCTTAAACACTTTCAAAACTCAACTAATATAACTTTGGATGAAAATTGGAACTTAATTCGATTTCGATGAAACTTTAAAATTGGTGCGACATTTCATTAAGGTTAAATGACTTCTTTTTTTAACAATGATTAAGTAGCGAACAATTTGGACCCTCTGCCCCTTTTTTAGAACTTCATCATAAAGATGGCAATGTTTAAATCGATTTTGGGCCTGCAGCCCGTTATGGAAAGTTTCAAACCGCTTAATGGACTGTAAAAACTGATTTAGGGCCAAGAAAAGGAGAGAAAATGAGTTTAAAGATAGTTGTGGAAACTATGAAAATGGTAATGGACATTCTTTAACTTGGACTGAATTCTGAAAACTTGAGAAAATTTTCCAGAAAAATGAAGTACTTTGTGGTTCGGATTTAAATGATTTTAGAAAGAGAATTGAGACTGTTGGGCCCAAAAGCCCAAACATTATGGGCTGAAAATGAAGAGAAATTCACTTGGACCAAGTTTGAGGAAGATGGACTCTGCACTGAATTACGGATTGACTTAATATGGGCTTCAAATAAATAATTTGGACTTTAACAAAAATTCCTATTATATATATATATATATCGGAGATATACTCCGTATTTTCTATATACGTATAATAAAACTCATAAGTACTAAACCATTTCATTAGGACTAAAATAGTAGCGACTCTACTCGGAAGAAATTCCGGGTGTGTCTTACTCCGGAAATGAAGTGAGATGAACACTTATGTGGATTTTTAAACCCCAAAAACCCGTTTTCCAAGGGGAGTTTTGCAAAAAATTCCTTGAGTTTATGATACGAATGAATGACGTTTTGCGGAAAACTAAATACTTTTTAAGCAATAATACATTAATCGCACATTGAAGCTCATAGGTCAGCCATATTCTATGGATCTTTAATACTAGGGTGCGTAAAACCTTCCCTAGGGGATCACTAGAACCCTTACCTCGAACTTTGGTACAGAAATATTTCTCTCTTGCTTAAAGAATCTTTTACCCAGTTTTCCAAATTTTCCTTCAAATAAATTAGGTGGCGACTAAAAATTCAATTAGCGCACCAACAACCTCGTAGTAGCTTTTATGCGCCCGCGTAAAAGTGAACCGTAATAGATGGCGACTCTGCTGGGGATTTCCTAGACTCTAACCATAAGGGTTTCAATATAATGTAATTTTAACTATATTATTTGCTTATGCGTTTAAAATTTCAGAATTTTGAACTACCATGCATTCATATCATAAAACTCCGCCACTCCTAGCAAAAAGAATGGTTTCAAAAGAAACAAGCGAGATTGCGGTCTAGCCTTCACTAAAAACCTGAAACACCCTTTCTTTGAAACGCATTGAACGTTAAGTTGGTGTGCGGTCATCGAACGGCTGACAACGGTTCACCCCGAGTAGTCCGCTCGGGTCCAAGGTCAATTCGAAAAGCCCACTCTTGCATATGCCTAGGTTAGAGCTAAGACAAATCCAATATGAAGTAGACTAAGTGGTTTGGATATTTTAGACGTTTCCAAACCCGATTGGAAAACTACCCCGTGTCAAGTACGGTTTATGACCTGAAAAACATAGCATCTCATATTATGTGCTATTTGGAAACATTTAATGTGCCTATGAATAGAACCATTGCCTAGTTTGGGGGGTGGGGGGGGGGGGGGGGGATTAACCTTAACTTCTGTTTTGTAGATGTCGATCAACGTGAATTTTGAAATAGTTTTAACTACACCAGAGTTGTTGCGCATTTGGTGGGGCCAAATGTCCTTGGGTGAGAAAAAGGGGATTTCATGTCATTTAGAAAATATGACATCCATCCTGACTATGATGGATTGCAAGGAACTAATAGAAGTAATCACCGAGTTTTGGGATAGAGATAGGATGGTTTTCCGATTTGGGGACGACGTCGAGATGACGCCTACCTTAGAGAAGTTCGGGAACGTGTTGACTAGCATAGGCTCGGGATTGAAAAGAAGAAAGAAACCCGACCAAAATGCTTTAATCTCAGATAAACCCACTAACTCCCAAATTTGCAAAATGCTTTCCTTAAACTACGCCAATTGGGCCCATGGTCCAACCATACCCTTTAGAGAGTTATACAAAGGGTTTGGAAGCCCAAGTGGATTTGTAGAACATCCTGGGGAGTTCAAGACTTATGCCGAATGGAAGGCCACCAGACCCTTAGCTTTCGCCATTTGCTTTCTGGGACCATGGTATTACCCAAAGATTGTTCATTCTCCATACACACCTGAGTCATTTCAGTCACCCATGCCATCTTCTACGGCATAACCCAACAAGAAGAAACTAAATACTTTGACCTAACCCCAATCATCCTAGCCGACTTGTACCGAGCCTTGAGCCTCTACCGAAACTATTACAAATACTTCCAAGGTTGCAACCTACTCCTAAAATGGTGGATCCTTAAGCATATGATCAACGTTAAAGGTGAACAGTACCTAAGTAAGCCAGGAGATGGCCTTCTGGATTTTTGCCCGAGCTTCGAGGCGGAAAACAAACAGAGTTGGACATTCACTTTTTCCAGATTGAAAGAAAAAAGCATTCAATGGATGTTCCATGACCTCGTGTCTGATAAAGTTGTGGCTAAGGGTAGAAAGTGTCCATTCTTACCGCTTATGGGTATCCGACGGATTCACCTTATGCGCCTGCTAGGGTTTTGAGACAATTTGAGAGGATTCAAGTTGTACCCCAGGTCAGAGGCATGTGTGATTTTATCATTGACTATGACATCGATAGACCGCCGAAGGCTTTGGATTGCATACGGTCCTGATACCATAGCCAAAGATAGGTTTCGTCCAGGTTGTGTTGTGGAGTATAAAGATTGGTTGAGGGCCGACTTACAAGGTACACTTCCTCTTAGACCTATTTTCTACAGTTATGTGCAAGATAAGGATTCGCAAGCCGAGATTGATCCCGTTTGGTTCACAGAAGAGCTAACGACAAAGATGTCAAGTATTTGGAGATGATTGAGCATGAAAAACCCATCATAGAGAGTCTGAGGCATGAGTTGGAGCTTACCAATGACTTTTGGTTAAGCTCAATGATCGGATGAAGAAGAATTCAGATGATGTTGCTCCACTGACTTTCATACATAAGGGATTTCTAATATAAGCCACTTTGACATCAGCCCATCTTTATATCCAGACTACCCTCCGAAAGGCAAAGAAGGCTAAGACCGATCGAGATCGGGCTTCATCATCCACCACCGAATGACGTTTTTGTTGATTTAATTTATACACTGTCTTTACTTTATCTTTTGTACCCCTTTGGGGAAAAATATTATTATTAATGATTATGGGGCAGTGGTTAGATTTAAATGGCACATTTATGTTTCAAATGATTAGTATGTTTAGGAACGCGAGTAGTGTAATTTGATAAACTGCTTTATGTGACTTACTTGCTTTCATATGTTTCGCTTAAATACTTAATTGATCTCAAGTACCGTCCACTCCCCCAAAGAAAAACAATGAACAAAAATACCCGTACTACCTCTAGCAACCTTCTCAGAATCTGAAGATGAACACCAAGAACGCACCAGAGCTGGAAGCTATGAGAAATAATGGGGTCTCGCTTCGCCGAAAGATTCAGGACCTCAAAAAGTAAATCCGAACAGTCAAGGCCAAGATCAAAGAGTCTAATGAGTTCATGGATGCGGCGGAAAGTCCGCCCAAGGAACCAACCGAAACCCAAGGAGAGAATGTCATGGACAAGAGAAAATAAATCCTTCCCGAATACATACCAATAATGAAGGAGTCTGAGGAGGAAGAAATGGAATCGGACCTGTAGGAGCCCACTTGGCCATCAAAGAAGGCTACCTCCGCTGGGGCATTAAGCCCAAAAAGGGAAGAGACTTCTGTTGCGCCATCAAGTCCCAAGGGAGAACCCGAGGAATGGATAGCGTATGTCAGACTGGCTTCGCTTGAATGGTGGGATATTGCACTCAAGGCATTGGATTGTCACTACCGTATCTTGCCAAAACACGTAACAAGCGAGGAAGTGATGATCAAGTTTCGAAGCAAAGGGATAGTCAGTATCAGCTTCGACAGGTTGCCACCGTGTGCTCCGGTCTTCACGTACAAGAGATGCCCTTTCCATTGGGATCAACCAGGGCACACCATCAATGAATGTTTGGCCTTCAAGAAAAGGCTCATCGACCTGATAGATAAGAAAAGCATCACCAAGATATAGGGCCCAAAGTCAATTTTGGTCCACGATAACATCTCCCCAACCGAAGGGATTACGCTGAACACTCATATTTGGCGTTATGACTTTAGGGTATTTAAGGACTCTTACGCCAACATCGGAAAAATTAGCCCCATCAGAACCAGAAGGGCTCAAACTGAAAGGGTTGGCCGCCGCAAAAAGTGTATGTACCATTCTAGAGCTTTGGGGCACGACATAGAAGAATGTGAGGCATTCAAGTTTGAGGTGGAGAACCTGGTCCACAAAGGCGTCATTTGGTTGGTGCTCCCGCCTCAGTATTAGAATTTAGGGCCATTAGGGGAGGGAAAGGATTGAACGGACAAATAACCTGTTTTGACCTCAAAGGAAAGGTCACCTTTTGGGTAGTTTTAGGGGATCCCCTTTTTTTTGTACTTAATAGAGATTTGTCCCCCTTACCCCCATTTTATGTAAACGGAGCTGCGAGGAAGGATACACAGGAAGCCCCTATCATGCCTAGTCACGGGTAGGTTTTAAGGTATGGATTCTTATCTTATGTAAGCCGAACTACGGAAGGGCCCGATTTCCCGCTGAGGGATACGTAGGCAGTCTACGTAAGACTCGGTCCTTATATATTATAAATATTATATTTCCCTTACTTAACAAAGTCCAAGTATCCAAAACCCGATACAAGAGATCAATCGAGCATTTAAATCAAACATATGATTATTTATGTGCTAAGTGTTTTTAACTGCCATCTACGTGTGATACCTTGATTATCTACTATTACCTAATGAACTAACTCTGTTTGCCTTTCAGTTATTCTTTTCTTATAGAAAGGGGTTGATTTGTGTTCACACTAGCATACTTCACCAGATCCAAAGCTGCAATAGCATCCTTATCCCAACAAGACAAAGGCAAAGCAAAAATGACTGGCACTTCCGAGAAGGAGACTGCTCCAACTGACATCACTCTCAGAGATTCACCTCTTCGGGGAATTGACTGAGTTCTCGCCTATTGAGGACGTTATGAAAATGATGTTTGAGAAAATTATCGACCTCCAAGAAGAATTCGCGCGAAATAAAGCTGCTAACGCTGCCCGAGAGACGCCAGATGAAACAAGGAGGCCTGCGCCGCTATTTTCATCCCTAAGCTCACCATTACCTGATTACTTTCCCACCTAATCCATTATGACCACCATACCATTTACCCTAATCGACAGACACATTAGCGCCTCCCACCATACCCCGCCACCACTTAACACTACCCAGATTCCCGGAACCGCTCACTCTATCCCCTCTTACTTAGTACCACAAAACATCCATCCCGGCATCACTACATAACCAAGCATCATATCGCTACCAACCGCCAAAACTACCCCTACCCACCGAACTCGCCCTATTGTTTCCTTCCACATACCTGTCACCCCAGGCACATTTTCACCTGATCAAGAAATTGATCACTACGAGATGATGGAAAAGGCGTGGAAGGCCGAGTAAGAAAAATAGGAAGAAAGTCTCGAACGGAAGAAGACTGCAATGTTGGAACGGTCCATGAGGACCACCCTCACCGGCACGGGCTTGAGCTATTACGATTTGCGTATGCATCCAAATTTGGATTTACCCAAAGGCTTCAAGGTGCCGTGTTTTGAGCTATTTAATGGGACAGGTAATCCGAAAGCACATCTACAGGCGTACTGTGACCAATTGGTTGGTATCTGAGATAACCAAGAGCTCATTATGAGGCTGTTCAGTCGAAGTTTGACCGGAGAAGCCTCAGAGTAGTTCACAGCGCAAGACATATGTCATTGCATCACATGGGAAGACATGCCTACGGCCTTCATGGAAAGATTCTGCTTTAACATGGAAATGGTACCGGACAGGTACTATTTGGAAAAGGTCAAACAGAAATCCACCGACAACTTCCGTGAGTATGCAAGTAGGTAGAGAACAAAAGCTACCCGGGTACAACCACCAATGGGCGAGGAGGAATTAGTGTTAGTCTTCATCCATTCGCAAGAAACGGACTTCTATGACAGAATTCTTTCAATGGCTAAAAGATCATTCTCCGAACTGGTCAAAATGGGAGAGGCTATAGTAGATGGTCTTAAAACATGCCGAATCATAAGTATGACCGGAAAGTCTGCTGGGTCAAGCTAAACCGAGTTTATAAGGAAGAAGAAGAAGGACGACGTGGCAAGCATATCCCACACTCCAAGCCTAAAACCCAAAAGAAGGGAAGAATTCGTGACAGAAGCATATGGTTCACCCCCCCCCCCCCCCCCCAAATACTTACATACCCGCTCGTTACAATATAGTGCCCGTATACTATGCGCAGCTGATCTTCCAATCACCACCCCTAAATTACCAAACCCCACAGAATACCTTCCAATCACCTCCCCCGAATTACCAAGCTCTACAACCAAATTATCAAACTCCCCCACCCGCTTACCATCCTTCAGAAAATAACCAATCCAATACCTACCAAAATTAGCCACCACCCAATACCGATAATGCGCCACGTCATAACTTTGAAAAGAAGTTTGCCCGTGTGTTCACTCCATTAATGGAATCACGGACTGATTTGTTCAAAAGATTGAGCACAGTAGGGATGATCCAAACACTTCCCCTAAAGGTCGTTGACCCAAAGAATCGGTTTTACAGAGCTGACCAGACATGTGCCTACCATTCTAATGGCATAGGACATAGTACTGAAGATTGCATCAATCTCAAGTATAAGATACAAGACATGATTGACCGGAAGGAGATTGTGCTCCAAACAGCTCCACCAAATGTGAACACCAATCCCCTGCCAAACCATGGTAACAACGTGATTCATATGATAGAAAGAGAACAGGACTGGGTCGCAGGCAAGCCCACAATTCGAGAATCTATGAAAGAACTTGAGAGCACAGTGGCGTCTCCTTCTCTACAAAAATTCCCACAATTCAAAGTACTAATCCCTGGGCCAGTTATTGCGCATTTGGCCTAAGTAACCCCTACACCGCCTCGAAAATAATTTGTGGTCTAAGTTGCTGCCGCCGACGGAATTACGAATCGGGAAGGTGCTATACTCCCGAAGAAAGGGAAATCAGAAAAGAGCAATCAATGAGGGTGAAGCTAAAGATTTTTGGCACCGGATGCATCCAAAAGAATACTCCGTTGTGGAGCACCTGAAGAAAACATCGGCCCAAATCTCGATGTTGGCACTTTTACAAAGTTCACTCTAGCACCTCTTGGCTCTAATGAAGGTGTTTGAGGAAGCCCACGTCCCAGCTGGGATGAATAGCAAAAATCTGGCCGAAATGGTTGCCTATGTTATGGAAGAACACCAAATTACCTTCACGGAAAAAGAGTTTCCTACGAAAGGCACGGATCACAACAAAGCACTGCACATCACTGTCATATGACGCAATAAAGTAGTGACTCATGTGCTGATAGACAACGGAGTAGGCATCAATATTTATCCCGAGTCTACCCTAGCACAGCTGGGATATGACCTTGGAAAGGTTCGTCAGAGCCACACTAATATAAGAGCATTTAACGGAGGCCAATGTGATGCCACCGGAATAGTTGACCTGGACATTCAAATAGGTCCAGCAGAGCTCACTACTGAGTTTCAGGTTATGGAAATACCGGCCAACTACAATTTACGCTTGGGGAGACCATGGATCCACATGGCGGGAGCAGTACCATCTTCATTTCACCAATCTCTGAAATTCGCCTGGGAAGAACAAGAGGTGATAATCCATGGAGAAACAAGCATGCATAATTACCTAGATAATTTCGTGCCTGTCATCGAAACGGCACCCAAAGGAATGGATTTCCACGTAATGGAACTTGTGGGGGCTGCCCAAAAAATAGAATACCCCGAACTACTATGCCGGCAGTATATAAGATGATTGCTTCAACTATGCTCTTGAATGGGTTCGAACCCAGGAACGGTCTGGGAAAGAATTTGCACGGCATCACTGAGCCAATTCCCCTTCCCCAAGATAATTTTCGTTTCGGACTGGGATATGTCCCAGCTGAAGATGAGATACCTACCAAAAAGAGGCAAGAGGTTGCGGATCTACGCAAACCCATTCCAAACTTGTACCAGTCATTTCCCAACCGAATACCTATGCCGGGCGATGCTGACATTAAAGAAGGGATACGGATACTATTCCGAGTAGAGGATTGCTCACTCATCTTAGAAGAATATGCAGGAGCGCCTACCATCAGAGATGCAGATCCGGGCGAGCAGCTGTCCAGTTAGACCTCTGCCAATGTACTAGCTCTTCGGTAGAGAAAGATGAATTTATTTTGAAAATAGCGAGAATCGGCCGAGGCCCGATTACTCACTTTTTATCATTTATGTACCTCGTAATTTTTTCAAAAACGAAAATGGCTTGACATTGATCCAAGCCAAGACCATAGTTTGTACTTTTATTAATCTAAGCCTCGGTTTAATCAAAATAGCTTTATTTGTTTATTATGCATATATGTTTTATATTAACATACTTTGCCTTGAATTTTCAGTAATAAAAATGATAAAAACAACCCTAAATGTCATGACATGTTGCGAAACGAATGAGTCAGGAAGCATAGAGGAAGAAGAGTACAAGGAATACGATGAGACCATAATGTTACCCGAGGGTCTCGTGGAAAAGGTAGAGCAGTTAGAGAGTGAGCGAAAACCGAACATGGACGAAACAGAAGCCATAAATCTAGGTGACGAAGAGAATGTCAAAGTGTCACGACCCAAACCACGAGTCGTACGGCACAAACCATATTACTAACCTAGTAAGCGAACCCTTACCAACTAAACCCAACATTAAACCATTGCGACAAAAATCCTTTATAAATCACAAAATTAACGTAAAAACTTTGTACAACCTCTATTTTAAAAAATACATTAAAACTGAAAAGAAATCCCTAGGATCTAGTCTAGATAGGTACAAGAGCTCCTAAATACAAGAAGACACAATAAATGACACAACCTCCGCCGGGAATGAGATAGGCGTGGCTGTAGGAGAATGTCCGATAAATCCACACGGCAAAACTTCAGCTAACACCTGCAACACATTTACACCCAGAAAGGGCATAGCAAGAGTAGTATCAGTACATCACACGCACTGGTAAGCATCATAGGTCGACTAACATTTGTTCACGCAACACAATATAAAGTCACTAAGATAAGCAGACAAATCAATGAAACTTCAGATTCTAAATAAAGTCTATTACAATATCACCCCTTACCTTTTCACTCTCGAAGTTCGCTTCTTTTACTTCCAAAGTGTACGAGCATTCTACTAAATCGCAACCATTCCCTTCCTTTCATCCAACATAGTACTCTCGTCTTCATGCTCATCATTTACTCTGACTTCTACCCCTTTTTATTAATAAAGTTCACCAACTCACATTACTTACTATAATACGATGTATCGAGGAAAATAAATCACTATCGAACATCCAACACTACACTTATCTTGTGTCAACCCCCTCTCCACCCGGACTCTCAACTACAAATAAGAATGAATAAGCAATATTATCGACAGTACTACACTCATGTATAACATAGAATTGAGAGTGTAGTGCAATGCAAAATATGATGGAGTGCATGCAATGCACTGGCCAATTACACGTTGTACACACATGCTCGCTGGTGTCATTTCCCAGAAGTCATGACCTGCAGAGGACCCATGGTGTCCATGTACCACTCGTTCCGGAATACTCCTCGGACCCGAGCACAAACTTCCACTCCGGAACGAACCTCGGATGCGGATCCAATTCATATATATATATATATATATATATATATATATATATATATATATATATATATATATATATATATATATATATATATATATATATATATATAATTCACGTATTCAGCTCAACGGCCACAAGGCCAGACAACATAATACCCACACTCAGCCTTGCCTGCTATCTGTATTTCCTCATAAACCATGCAATGCAATGCACGATGCGATATGCCAAAACAATCATAATTATTGCCCTTGATGGGCATAATGCCAATCCCACTCAACATAATTCTTTCAATACAAACCTCTTGTTTTCAAGGAAAAACAACCCTAAGAATATTCTACACAATTGGGTATAAAGACGAAAATCATCCCCTTCTAGGGTTGCATAAAGTAAACACGGAGTACCCCTCAGTGATAACAGCACTTTCTATTAATAATAACTCATTATTACCCTAGCCGTCATTTACACAATAAATTAGTCATATAAAAAAGTATGTCCATCCAAATTCCATGTCTGAAGACTTAATCATGCAGTCTCCCGTCAACTCTAAAAGTATATGCGATTCGCAAATCAAAGTCTAACTCAAGTAAACCATAACCTACCTTTTTGACGAACGGCTATTCGAACCTCCAAGAATTGCTCGTCTTCTTAGCCTTCATCTGAATCCATGAGCGATAATATTCGTAAGGAATAGTGGGGAGGAAATTAGGAAGGTTTCTTTTTCTTGGTGTCAAGGGTAGGGGTGGGCACAGTTTGGGCCAATTCAAAATCCAAACTTTTTAAATATTTGGTTTGGATATTTGGAGTATACATTGGACTTCGGCTTTTATTTTTAAAACTTATGAATTTCAGATTGGATATGGATTTAGTACTATGGATTTTTGGATAACCGAAAATCCGAACTTTTTTTAGCTTTTATCTAGACCTACCTATATCATTTGTGCCCAGTACTAATAAATCTAGTTTCTAAAGGTCCAATAGATTAGTACCTAGGCCCTACCTATTAAAATATTAAATCCAATATACAATTTTCTAATAAATCAAATAAAATATTGGGTTTTCTTACTTCTCAAGTCTCAAAAGTCTCACGTTAGTGTCACCCATGAAAGAGTTCTTTGTTATTTTTTCAAATGACTACTTAGATTTTATTTTGTTCATTTCTACGTTTCCAGAATGCTTTTATTTGGTATGAATTTACTATGTTAGACATGACTTGAATTTGTTAATCCTAATTTAAACTGGAAGACTTTTTTTACTGAGCAATTAAGATTTAGATTTACATCTATGGAACTAACACATGAATTTCATTCCTAATAAGTTTGCCTTAAGTCTCAAGACTCAAATCTGAAAATCCGAAATATCCAAACTGAATAATCCGAAACCAAACTTAAAATATCCAATCCAATCCGAACTTATTTGGATTGTAATTTCTTCAATCCGAAAACCAAATATCCAAACCGAAAATTTCATATCCAATCCGATGGCCAGAACACCCACCCCTAGTCAAGGGTTTTTCTTTCATATAGAACCCTAGGAGCAGCCCTTGAGAGTCTTTTGTTGAAAAAAGGAGAGAAAAATAGATTAAGTAACCAAAATCAGGCTACTGCCCCGCTGCGGTCGCTACGCCGCTATAGCGCTCCGTGTGTTTTCCTGGCCCGAAATTTCTAATTCTTTCCAAAATTGATTTTTTCCACTTTTAACCCTTAAATCACATCATAGAGCTTATTATTTATAACCCTAGACCTAGATTGTGCACGGGTTCGCGGAATATTAAATAACGACCGGACGGGTCGTTACACAAAGAAACAAGGATAAGTGCACACTTAAAGGAACCTTTAAGAGAAGAATTGATAAATCTACTGAAGGAGTACGTGGATATCTTCGCATCGTCATACGCTGACATGCCAGAGCTAAGTACCAGCATAGTATCCCACAAGTTTCCTATCAATGTGGGTTTCACTCCTGTAAAACAGAAAACCAGACAATTCAAGCCAGACCTCAGTATCCACATCAAGGACGAGATAGAAAACAAAATCAAGCCCAGGGTAGTAGAAGTAACCTCATACCCCACCTGGTTGGCCAACATAGTGTCGGTACCCAAAAAGGATGGAAAGATAAGAATCTGTGTAGATTACAGAGATCTCAACAAGGCCAGTCCAAAGGACAATTTTCCACTACCAAACATCCACATACTCATAGATAATTGTGCCCAATACGAGCTACAATCATTTGTGAATTGTTTCGCCAGTTATCATCAAATCCTAATGGATAGAGAGGATGCGGAGAAAACAGCCTGCATCACTCCATGGGAGTGTACCATTATAGAGTGATGTCCTTCGCCCTCAAAAATGCTAGTGCGGCCTACATGAGAGCCATGACTACCATTTTCCACGACATGATTCATAGAAAAATTGAAGTATACATAGGCAATATCATTATCAAGTCAAAGGAAAATTCAAAGCATACTACTCATTTGAGGAAGTTCTTCGATAGGCTCCGAAAGTTCAACCTGAAATTGAACTATGATAAATGTGCATTTGGGGTACCAGCTGAAAAATTACTGGGGTTCATAGTCAGCCGAAGGGGCATAGAGCTAGATCCAACAAAGATCAAAGCAATTCCAGAATTACCTCCTCCCAAAACTAAGAAAGAAGTCATGAGTTTTCAGGAAAGGTTAAATTACATTGGACGATTCATAGCTCAATCCACCATGATTGTAGAGCCTATTCTCAAGCTTTTGAAGAAAGACGCTCTGACAAAATGGACAGAAGAGTGCCAAGAAGCATTTGATACTATCAAGACATACTCGTCCAATTCACCAATCTTTGTGTCACCAAGGCTCAGGAGCTCCTTGTTCCTATACTTATTGGTTTCTAAAAATGCCTTCAGTTGCGTATTAGGACAACACGATGAAGAAGGGAAAAAAGGAACTTGCCATTTACTATCTGAGCAAAAAGTTCACTGCCTGTGATACAAGATATACGCTAGTGAAGAAAACTTTAACTTGGGTGGCCCAGAAATTAAGACATTATTTTTCTTCCTACACCACCCACCTCATATCCAAGATGGATCCATTGAGCTATATCTTGCGTCAGCCCATGCCCGTCGGAAAATTGGCCAAATGGCAAATGCTATTGAGCGAATTCGACATTGTATACATAGGCCAAAAGGCCGTCAAAGGACAACCCTTGGCCGACCTGCTAGTTGAAAGCCTAGCTAGTGGATGAAGAGCTCGAACCCCTCCGCACTCATTTCCTAGACGAAGGGGTATTGGCCATAGAAGAGAAAGCAGTAGGACCATACGTAAGTTGGAGATTGCTCTTCGATGGAGCAGTCAACTACGAGGGTTCCAGAATAGGAGCAGTTTTAATATCAGAAAATGGGAAATATTACCCAATGGCCGCGAAGCTCAAGTTCTGTTGTACCAATAATATGGCTGAATACGAGGTCTGCATTCTAGGTCTCAGGATGGCACTGGATATGGACATCAATGAATTGCTGGTCATTCGAGACTCTGACCTACTAATTCATCAAGTTCAAGGCGAATGGGTCACCAAAAATGAAAATATCTTGCCATACGTCAACTTGGCACAAAGACTGTGCAAGAAATTTAGAAAGATTGAGTTGCAACATACTCTAAGAGCTTAGAATGAGTTTACCGACGTGCTGGCCATAATAGCGTAAATGATCCAACATCCTGAAAGCAATCATATCAACCCACCGAGGATAAGCTTGAAGAAAGAGCATGCCCATTGTTGCCACGTAAAAGTAGAGCCAGATGGCAAGCCATAGTACAGTGACATCAAAATATACTTGGAGAAACAGGAATACCTAAAGGAGGCACGAGTGGACAAAAAAAGACCATCAGAAGAATAGCAAATAGTTTCTTCCTAAACAAAGAAGTGTTGTGCAAACGAACACAGGACTTGGGTCTGCTTCGATGTGTAGATTCCGGCGAAGCCACCAAACTTCTAGAAGAAGTACATGCTGGGACATGTGGACCCCATATGAATGGATTTGTACGGGCCAAGAAGATTCTCCGAGCTAGATATTATTAGATGACCATGGAAAGTGATTATTGCAAATATGTGCAAAGGTGCCATCAATCCAAATCCACGGTGATCTAATCAAGGTTCCACCGAGTGAGCTTAATGCTATGAGCTCACCATGGCCTTTCGTCGCCTGGCACATGGTCGTCATTGGACCCATCGAACCCGCAGCCTCAAACGAGCATCGATTCATTTTAGTCACTATCGACTACTTCACCAAATGGGTGGAAGAAACATCACACAAGTCAGTGACAAAGAAAACGGTAGTCGATTTCGTGCAAAACAATATTATATGCCGATTCGGCATACCCGAGTCCCTCATAACTGACAATGGGGCCAATCTGAATAGCCACCTAATGAAGGATATATATGAGCAATTCAAGATCACTCATCGGAACTCGACAGCCTATCGGCTACAAATGAACGGAGCCGTAGAAGCAGCCAACAAAAATATCAAGAGAATATTGAGGAAAATGACGGATAACTACAAAGGTTGGCACAAGCAATTGCCTTGTGCTTTACTGAGATACCGTACTACGGCCAGAACTCCAACAGGAGAAACTCCATACCTGCTGGTCTATGATACTGAAGCGGTTGTACCTGCCAAGGTCAAGACACCTTCCTTAAGGATCATCCAAGAAGCAGAATTAGATAATGCTAAATGGGTCCGGGCTCGATATGAGCAATTGTCTTTAGTTGACGAGAAAAGGAAGGTCATCGTATGTCACAGTCAACTATACCGACAAAGGATGGCAAGAGCCTTCAACAAACGAGTCAGAACTCAACTTTTCCAAATTGGACAGTTGGTGCTCAAAAGATTTTTCCCGCACCAAGATAATACAAAGGGAAGTTCGCTCCCAACTGGCAAGGTCCTTATGTGGTCCGCAAAGTACTCTCCGGAAGAGTGGTAGTACTGGCAGAAATGGACAGACAATAGTGGCCAAAGCCAATCAATTCAGATGCAATCAAGCACTACTATACATAGAGACAAGTTGTTCAGTCTGTAATAATACTTTTGCTTGTAATCGTTATTTTATTTGCTTGTATTATCTATTTCCTTTGCTTGTAACCATTTCATAGTAGATAGGAAAAATAAAATAACTTTTGTACTATGAACTACGCAATGACCTAACTTCACCACAATGGGATACGTAGGCAGTCCATTTGGGATCCAGTCGCATTATTAGTAAAATCCAAAAACTCATTTACTTTTATTTCGAACTACGTTCGGCTTGATTCCTGTCTGCGACAGGATATGTAGGCGCTCTTTGAGGTCGGTCGCACCAAAAGAAAAATCCAAGAAACCCTTAGGGAGCCTCAGAGATAGGACTTCACGAAGGAAGCAAGGATCGCTATGCGCCTAACTGGGGCAGAATTTTTGAGAAAATCTCAAAAATTCATGCTATCAATCCACCACAAAGAGTTAGCCAACCCAGAATCTCAAACAGGAGCAATGTGAACTGGGGCAGACCTCAAAATTTCCCACAACTCGGAAGATTCGGCGCCAGAGTTCGTCGACCAAGATTTAAACTGGGCCAGAATTTTTTAGAAAAGGTCTCAAAAATTTCGCACAAGGAAGCGAGGAACCCCAGTCACCAAAGAAGGGATCTTCCTCGTTCCAAGGCACATGTCATGACAATTAACCTTACATTTTTATGAAAAACGGTGCATTTATTTTCCTATAATGAACGTACATGTGCTTAGCTTTTAGAAAAACCGATTTTCCTGCATAATACAAATAAAATCCATCTTTAACTACCGGATCCGAAGGGGTTTTGAGTCCAGAAAAGCCGAAAATGCGACAGGCGGCAACACGAATCAACTTCAAATAGGAAAAAAAACTAACCCATTTCTGATGCAGGTCCCCAGGACGTTGGGAGGACGACCCTTTTTACTAACTTTGGTTCATGTGCAGGAAATAGTTCGCCAAAAGAAGGACAGGATCGCTGCAAAAATAAGGTTTCAAGACGAATATTTAGCCACAAGGTCTATAAGGGTTTGAATGCCACAAGGGCAAATATCCAGCCACGAGAGCTATGAAAGAATTTAAACACCACAAGGGCTAGGCAAACACCTGGCTATGAGGGCTCACAAAGGACAAAAGGTTGTAAACGGAAAAATCTCTGACCGATGGGGTTGTAGTAAAACAACACGAAATACCTGACTATGAGGGTCACAGCGGGCATAAAGGATGAAAGAAAGACGATTTAGCCGAAGGGGCCATGGTTGTCATCGCTATCACTTCTTCTTATTTACCATGAGGGCTATTGTATGTCTATTTTTTCGTTGCCAAGAGGGCCATCACTTCGTCTTATTTGCCATGAGGGCCATTGCATATCTATTTTTCTGCTGCCAAGAGGGCCATCACTTCTTCTTATTTGCCATGAGGGCCATTGCATGTCTATTTTTATGTTGACAAAATGGCCATCACTCCTTCTTATTTGCCATGAGGGCCATTGTATGTTTATTTTTTTGTTGCCAAGAGGGCCATCACTCCTTCTTATTTGCCGTGAGTGCCATTGCATATATATTTTCCTGCTGCCAAGAGGGCCATTCATACAAACATGCCAAAACGGCCATTCATACAAATATGCCGAGAGGGTCATTCATACTAACATGCCAAGAGGGCCATTTAGATGAACTGCCGAGAGGGTCATTCATACAAGCATACAAATATAATCAAGATAGTAAAGCGATGTAAATCCGGTCAGGTGGCCGCAGTATTCGCTCAAAAGATAAAGACGATGTAAACTCGGTCACATGATTGCAGTATTCGTCATCAGAGTCAACCAACGTTACTTAGCAGGTGAAAGCAGCTTTACAGCCGCCAAACGGAGCAGGCTGAGAAAATCAAATCCAGACCTATGCGGAGCAAACATTGAATTTTTCTTACACAGGCGGTCGAGATAGTGTGCCCATGAGAGTTAAGCTCTTCGTCCAGGACTTGAAAGACCGCTCCTCCCCGCTCAGCCTCACAAGAACAGCTATTTGCTTATATGCCTATTTTTCATTTATTACGCAACTGGTCGGACACACACCGGCGCACACTCCTGCATAAGGGATATCCTTTTCCTCCGATCGAGTCAAACTACAAGTGTTTTGATTTCCAAAAACATAGATATGTAGGCGAACTCAATACCAGAGAGTCAGTCACGCTCCGACCAATCATACCGGACCTCCCAGTTTGTAACCAGGGAATCCGAGATTTCTTTAAATTTGCATTTAGAAGTCCTAATCCCGTCGAACTACAAATGGCCTGAATTGTCATAAAACCTAAGATAAGTAGGAAACCCAGAAATTAGGGTCCGGCTATATATTTTGAAAATTGCATGAAAATGAGAGGTAGAGTGGGTTTAGGTCAGTCAAAAATTCGGGTTAGTCAATTTCGTTGCTCAGGGATAGCTTTGCCATCCCCGAACACCGAAGGGGAGTTGTTGACACCTAATTGTTTACCTCCCATAATTTATTTTAATTGTTCAAAGTCCTTGGATGTCAAACAGAGTAAAATATGTATTTTTTCACAAATTAAAATGATTTTATAAAATTATCTGGATAATATATTTCCATCTCATTTCACAAAATAATTTCTATAATACTAGTAATCATTTATAAATTAATTTACATTTTTTTTTGCAACAATTAAGAGGCATTTGATAAATTTAACCAAGGGAATGATTTTAAAACAATTTTTTATTTTATTGCTAAAATTATCATAAATCAATTAGCAAGCATTTTACTCTGTTTAATTCAAGAAAACCTGATTAATTAAATGGATTAATCATCTTACCCCTCAATTCTGAATTCTGCATATCTAATGTGAATTTGTACAATTTATTAGAGTTAATCATAATTAATTGAATGATTAATTGTGGTTAATTCCATAAAATTGTTTATTACATGACTAAAAGTGGCTACAATTAAAAAATCAATTGTTGGTTAAATTCTGGCCTTAATTGAAATAGTCAAATTCATAGGTTCAAATCAATCAAGGTCATTATTGCAAAATTGGCCTTTAAATTGTTTGATCAACTTAATTTTGGCCTTAATTGAAATAACCAAATCCATGGTTCAAGACAATAGAGGCCATTATTGCAATTTAGCATTTAATTTGTTCAATTGAGCAAAATGCGACCATAATTGAAATGGCCAATTCCATTGGTCAAAATCAATTAAGCTATGTTTGCAATATAAGTCTAGTTGCACAATTAATCATACTTAGTTGTTTGATTAAATGGTTAAATAATTATACGTTGACCATAGTTAAGGAATTTGCACTAATTGACTTTCTTAATTATGGTCATTTGTTAAATTAGTGTCAAAACCTTTCATATATATCCACACACATATACGGATATACATGTGTATACATGTATATTACGTATATATGAACATAATTACAGCCCTTCTGTGTCTCTCTTTTAATTCGGCCAGGCCCAGTCTATTAAAGGACAGACCCCGCCCAACCGTCCAATAAAGGGGTAATACCCCTATCATTTCCCATTCTTCATCAACCAAACTCACCCCACAAGTTTTCTCTCTCAAGGGTTACAGACCCTAGCCCCTCCCCACACCCTCTCTCCTACGTCACATTGCCAGATATGGCAAAGATAAGGGTCCGCATGGCTTTTGCAGCTGTGAACCTGATCGAGAATGGCAAGAGCATTAAACGATCTGCCATTCCTAAACCAATACTACCAAAACTTATCCCAAACACGGTATTACCACATCTTTTTCACTTTACTTTTGCTTTACAATGGTCGATTGACTGAGTTTTCTTAATGATTTTTGTTGTTATTTGATTTTGAACTCTCGGCCCTCATTAGTTTATGAGGAATCGAGTGGATCGACCAATGGAGGCTTAAATCTATCCCTTTAATTGTTGTTTGTGCCTAATCTGAGCCGCATGATGTTGATTGTGAGGAACAAGTCCAAAATCTTGACCTGTCCCACATCGGTGAGATTAGGGTTTTGTTGCAATTTGGGGTTCTATAAATAACCCCCCCCCCCCTAAATCTCGTTGAGGAATAGACCTAAACACTGAATATTATATATTCACAAAAAGAACTCGAAAATACTTAGGGCTTTAGCAATATTTCTGAGACCTTTAAATTTTTTGAGTTAAGTCTAAATTTTGAGGTTTGTTTCTTCTGTTTTTTGTGTGGCTGAGCTTGGGTGGAGGAACAAAGGTCTCCAAGTCCATTCTCGATAGCAGGTTGTGCCAAAAAGAGGTAAACCCCCTTCCTTTAGTTATTTTTGCTGTCTATTACTGTTTATATTATATATTTCTTGTGTTAGCTTGATGTTTGTAGTAAGCACGATTAGTGGTTAAGAATATTAGTATGGTTATATTGCTTAGTTAGACTTACTGTTAGATATTATGTAATAGGCATGATTAGGGTAAAAACCTTAATATGTTTCTATTGCTCAGTTGGAAAGATTATTGAATGTTAACAGTGAGCATGATTAGAGTACAAAGAAGTTTAGCATGCTATTTAGTTAAAATTATTACTGAATGCTTATTTGAGTGGCATGTTTATTGATTAATTGGTTCATATATGATTGATAGCATTTGTTTGTCTCCATTAGCTTAGTTAATCCTCTGTTGATAGTGTCTGAGCATGGTTAAATGAGTTATGGACTGATATTTGATTGATCCTCTGTTAATGAATTTGTAGTCCAAATATGATGCTTATCTTGTCAATAATAAAAGTGTTGGAGTCTCTGTCTATGTGCCATTACTGTTAAATCATGATATTAACTTGCCCCTGTGTTTGCTTGAACTCATCTAGACATGGATTACATTTAATAAAGTTTATTGGATTAAGGATGGTGTTAGTTTTGGTTAAGTAAGTTGAGTAGACCATTGTTTGCCTGATTTGTTTCCTCCAATGCTCCTTGCACAGTCCATGAACCTATAAATGATTGTCTATTAGCATGAGCTTGCATGATCTCATTTCATATAAAATAGACAACACATGTTCTCAATAAGATAAAAAGAGGACTCTGAGTTCAATTATGATATTTTTACATACACATAGCACCTCTGATTAAGTTCTGTAAGAGTATTGAGGTTTATTATTGATAAAATTGATAGTTGCATGCTAAAAGGTCACTCTCTGTTAGATTTAAGTTTGTTTCACTCACTATTGTCACTTAAAAGCAATCACATGAATCAGCTAAGTGTACATCTTCAAGCAATACCTGTCTAAATCTGGAGAAACTGTTGACATTGATATGTTCCTATGGAATGCCATACATGTTCAACCTCTAGTGACCATGCCATAGTAAAAAAAAATGCCAAATATGTATGTTTACATTTAGAATGATTAAATGCCTTGCCTGATGGTGGTTTGCTTATATCCACGTCAATTCCTATGTCTGTGTAGTTGTCCTGTTCATGTAAGACTATTATTATTCTTCCCTTTGTGTGTTTGCTAAGGTGTAACTAAGTATGGCTACTGGTTCATATAAATAGCTTGAGGTTTGGTATATGCTTGTTGAGTTTAAGTCTTGGGAGGTCTGAATGGAAGGAGCTTGGCACTTGGTATCTAAGTGACCATGAGTGTGATTTACCTAGGGCTAAGAAAGGGATGATGGGCTTAGAGTTTCTAGCTAACTCAGCCTAATCTCTCTATTCTAGGCTGTTGGGGTTCCTTCGTGGAAGCTCATATCCCATGGGACCCTCCAAGTTTTAAGAAAAACAAGTGACAGTATGTGTATATGTGCATGCTGAGTTACCTTTTAAAAAAAATCTAAAACTGATATGAAGCATTTTGCTTGTCAATTGGTATAAACAGGCTTTTGATAACTAATATTTGCGCATTATGTACTGCATTGCCTTTTTTTATTATTATTATTTTCCCCCTGGGTTCTGCTTGCATTCATCTAAATGGAATCTCAAAGCATCATAAAGACCTTAATGTGTTCCTTGCTGGGCTTGAACATTGGTTTTTTCCGTCATGAAATGTAAGGAAAATATACCTGAATATACTAGGTATATCCAGTTCTGTATACATATAGTGTTTAAAAACTTGTATATTTGGTATATGGTTGGAATATAACTCGTGTGAGTCCATAATTGTTGACTTTGTTGTTTAAGTTTCTGTTTGGTTTTGGGCTTATTCTTCTGTATTTTGTTGTTAGGCTTTGGCTTTATTTATTACCATTTAATGCTATTTGGGCCACAACTTTGGGCCATAGTTATCTTAAGTTGGACTTTTGGTCTCTTTTGAACCTTCCTTTGTGTATACTACTTTGGTTTGGACTTCTTGCATTATTTATGTTAATAACCTGAACACGTGTTTATGTATAAGTGTGTTTATAATTATAATCTAGTCTGTATTAAGTAAATAATTAAGTCCAAAATACTTGTCAAATCTTACCATCTTCCTTTTCTACTTCGTGTTGCATGTGAAACTCCCGCGGGCCATTTGGGCCATTTCTCCTCATCTGAAAACCTATTGGGCCTAAGGCCCAACTACTACTGTCCATTGATCGAGTCCGATAACGAGAAAGGGAAGCTAATATTTGCTTTGAAGGCCCATCCATGGGTGAAAATGACTTGAAGGCCCAACTATGGGTGAAAATAGTAACTGGTGGTCATAGGTAGGCCCACCAGCCTAAACTCCCTCTATTTCTTTCTTTATCTATGTATATGAATTTGTAAAAACACTTGACAAAATATTGAAACCCCTATGCATGTTTAGAACTTAGGAAATAATACTTAGTATCTTAGGAAGTCGCTTAAACACTTTCAAACCTCGGCTAATATAACTTTGCATGAAAATTGGCACTTAATTCGATTTCGATGAAACTTTAAAACTAGTGCGACATTTCATTAAGGTTAAATGATTTTTTTTTAACAATGATTAAGTGGCGAGCAATTTGGGCCCTCTACCCCTTTGTAGAACTTGATAATAATTATGACAATGTTTAAATCAATTTTGGGCCTCCAGCCCATTATGGAAGGTTTCAAACTGCTTAATGGACTGTAAAAACTGATTTGGGGCCAAGAAAAGGAGAGAAAATGAGTTTAAAGACAGTCTTTACAATAGTATGTGTAGGTGCTCAAATCAGCCCGGGAAATACCTTAGCATCGTCTCACTAGTCTTCATGTTTTACCTTGCATTCTCCTCCTGTATCTTACAATTGGTATCGGGGTAAATCTTCGACTCAACCATGACCATGTCCTATTTGCCCTCAGTACTAATTCTATCTCGGTAATTTGGCTCAAACCACCTTACACCTTTCCTTAATGTATCCAAAATAGCACAATCACGTTGTTAGTACTGAATCCTTATTCTTCTTATCAAGTACTCACTTGGCCTCATCCTTACCATACAATTATTCGTAGGTTGCATAACTATTCTTGTACAATTTGTACAAAGTATATTCAATCTTAGTCATAGTCCTTCCCTCTCCTGGTTCATCCCGTTTTGCATATCTTATTTGTACTAAAACTCAGTTGTGGTCTATCTTGTCACGCTCCTTTCCCTTCCTTTATTCGCCATTTGATTTTCTCATATCCTACTATAGGAGGTTTCCTATCCTTTATCCTTTGCTACTTATATGTCACAATATCATTGGCTAATAACTCTGTTGCCAACGTCTTAACTTCTAATCCAGTATAGCCTTGCTACCCCTTATAATATCTTTTAAGTTACTCGTTACCATTCTCTTGTTGTATTCTTCCTTTTTATAAGCATCCACCTTCTGATGTCATATTATCCAAGGTCTTTACCAATAATTCTCAGCACTATCTCAAATACCATCTTGACTTCTATCCGTTTATTGCTGGCCTTCAAATCTCACTAAATTGTTTCAGCAAGGGATCTCACTTAAATTTTAAGTATTCACATTAAACGTGTTGCAGTGTCAGTTGATTTCATCTTACACTTGCATTTCTCTCATCCGCTTCCCCCCTTTAGGGTGTACCCACATCATTATCTATTTATATTCTACTCTATGTCCCCATTTCAAATTTTCAAATTCATATGATTCTTTTCCAATACATTTGGTATACTGCACCATATCCATGTCTTCCTTTATATCATCTATAATTTAGATTACCCATGTATGAAACCCTGACACAACCACGAGGCGATGAGAACTCTCGATATGTAGTACAAAATCTTATCTGATGGTTGGTACTCAAGTAATATAGTTAATGTAATGATTTATCCAAAGCCATATTCCATTTATTCCGATCAGTAATTAGCTAGTGCTTATAGTCGTTTCAAATTCTCCATTCGGTAGCACTTATATTCTAATGATAAGTGTCCCAAGCTTTCTTATAACACTATCTTTATCCCAACGAATATCACCTGTTTCCTCTAATAAACTCACAATACATCAGTTGTTTCACAAATATACCATCCTTGTCTTTTAAGGATTTCACTATTTTCCGAGGTGAAGTCACATATACGCAATACCCCTTTATGCCTCATGCGCTTTCTCCCTTGTTGTATATCCAACGCTAATCTCTAACTTACTCAAAATCATATCAAATTCGTTTTAATAGTGGTCTTGTCTTGTCACCTTTTCGTCGTACTACACCTTAAGTTCGTAGCTATATATTCCCCCCTTTTATCCTATACTCATACTCAATTAACTACGTCTGTCTTGAGTGCTTCCTTTAGTATTCCTTTCATTTCTCCAGTCTATGTCCATCTTTTATTTTGTGCACGAGGAATCTCATGCTACTCCTGTATCCTTCAGAAAAACACTACTTCTACATAACCCCTTTCTCATTTTCAAAGTATATTCTGTTCATTCCTATTTGTTCTTATCACACCAGTCATTTCTAGCATTCATTCTGTCTCGTTGCTCATCTTCCTTTAGTTTGGGCTTTCACAATTTTGTTGCTTATATTACTCGTTTTCTTAGCTATACACATCATAACACATCGCCACACTGTAATCCCACTCGCTTTCTTCCTATCTTCTTCTTTCAATTAACTTCTCCTCCTCCTGTGCTCGCTTTCACATTCGTTACCACTAGACCTCTATTCTGAACATTCCCTATAGGACTTGGTAAGTCTTTCTTATTCGTTCTCTATTTGCTTTTCCGTTTCACACTAGTCTCATCATATCCTTTAGTTACTTCCTTGCTAGGCTTAACTCATTTCTATAACAATCCCTATGGTGTTCACATTACATCTTGTTCGTAATCCATCCTGTAACGTAATACTTCTTAATTTTATTAACGATTCTTACTATGTTTTGATTACACTCTGTGGACTAGGCGTACTTAACCCTTCACCCTTTCTGATCAATCTTACCCTTAATATCTCACAAGCTGTCTTATCCATACCTTCATAATTTGTCATAACTTTTCCTCCTCCGTGCTTTTATCTCAATCATACTACTACTCCTTTTAACTGTAAACTCGTCGTAATTTATCCCTACTTATCGGTTCACTCGATACCTCAATAAAATGTTTTGTTAAGAGTTTCCACCTTTTTCTAAATCATCCCTTAGTATCACAAGCCCTTCCGAATCATCCTAGCATTTCATCAACAACATGTGAAATACATGATCCTAGACGGCCCACAAGTTTGAGCTTTCCTTCCACAAATTCCATCTCCAATTAGTTGATTAAGAACTAATAAAATGTCACCATAAGGCATTCTCCAACCACCACCAGAAGAAAAAATAGAATCTGATAAGCACCACAGGACTTCTAGTGCTTGATTCACATGGTTTACCTCCAGATTTATTCTTGAGTCATAAACGAATCATTTAGTTCATAAACTACTTGCTGTATGCTCTGTATTCTTCCAATGAAGTGAAACTTAATTGCTGGACGTTTTTGCCCTTCAACATGAGCTTTTTCTAAGGCAAAATGTGGTTGGAAAGTATTTTGGTTCGTCCAAATGAATTCCAAACTTTGCTGCACATATATGCTTCTTCGAAATAAAATTTTCCAAATAAGAATGGTGCCTCTTACGGATGACATGGAGGGTACCTCTTAAAGCTTTAGTCCAACATAATAAATTTACCCTATCGGTATCAACTTTCAAGACATATTATGAACTTATATCTCATTCTCTTCTTTTTTTCTATTTCTGGGAAAATTTGGGCAGAGTTTCCTCTGTATTTCTTACTATCCCAAAACCTGCAAGCAGGAAATACCAGCAATGCCTCACAGGGCTAACATATATACGTATATATTATATCGTATCATAGCCACACAAGGATCCCAGTTTCAAGTAAAAGGTATAAAGGTGTCTGAACTTACCTCACATATCGCACCTCGAGACGTACCTGATCCTTTAACGACCTGTCCTGTTATACCTTCCTATCTACCTTCCCTTTTATTCTTCAACTTTACGTTTCAATCATACTTCAATATTCTTACCTTATCCGACATGCCTCTTTCGCACCGTTACTTACCTGTGTACTTTGTAACTTCCAACATCATCAGTCGCTTCCTTCTGTCGATGTCGTTCTTCAGCTGAAATCAAAGGTTAGTATAAGGAATTTCATTTCCTATGGCTGGGCTCTATCGCACGATCTTAGATATGAAAGAAAGGTAACATCCTAAATGTCCTGTAGCTTCCTGTTTATAGATGTGGTGCACAACACACCGATAAACAAGACTCTACTAGACACGGTTTGTAGACACTCCGAGGATGAACTGCTCTGATACCACTTTTATCACGACCCAACCCCGTAGGCCGTGACTAGTGCCCGAGCTGGACACTCGTATACGTACCTGTTAGCTATAATCAACCCAAAACTAACATAATATGGAAACTTGTAAAGCCAAACGTCGTCTCAGAACTGTCACATGTATATATCATGGTAACCTGTCTCCTGAGGAGTCACAATCAATCAAGCATGACATAATACGCAAGCCGACAGGGCTGCCACTACATACGGGAACATCCCAAAATACATATGCACGCCGACAAGGCTGCTACTACATACAACATCCCAAAATATATATATATGGGAACGTCCCAAGTATAAGTTATGCTAACATAGCCAAACAACATCTGTACACAACCCACACATATGTCTACAGACCTATAAGAGTATCAACAGTGACATATGACGGGACAGGGCCCCGCCGTACCCCTGGATAAACATATATATACATCAAAAGGATCTGTACCAAAAGTCTAGGCTCCAGAACAATGGAGCACTCCAAGACAGCTGAGTAAGAGTCCTAAGCTGGAGGATCACCAAAGCGAGTATCTGTACCTGCGGGCATGAAACGCAGCCCCCCGAAGAAGAGGGGGTTAGTACGAGATATGTACTGAGTATATAAAGCATGAAATACAATAAGAAAGATCATAACTGAAGTAGAGATTCCAGGAGACAAGTGTGATAATCAAGAAATCACTGTACCTGTGCCTTACAAAACAAAATCATGCATATCATTATCATATACCGTACCCGGCCCATTATGGGACTCGGTGAATAAAATCGTATTATCATATCATCATATCATCATATTATCATATCATCATATTCATATACCGTACCCGGCCCATTATGAGACTCGGTGAATAAAGTCGTGTACACGTATACCATACCCGGCCCATCATGGGACTCGGTGCCATAATCATATCATCATATACATATACCGTACCCGGCTCTCTAGTGAGGGACTCGGTGAACAATGCAGCGAAACTGTGCACGAGAACATACCCGGCCCGGGACTCGGTGAAAGACGTAATGACAGCATGCACGAGCAGACTAGTGAGTGACTATATACAAACCAAGCCATCATCTGAGGCTCAATAGAATAAGTAAAATAAACTAACACTTGCGTGTCAAAGGAGTCAGTCATGTCAAGTATCACTCAAATATCATTATGGATTATGTCAAATGGAACTTCGGGAATCATAGACACATATCAAGCTAATATGAAATAGCTTATGGAATTCAGGGACTCAATAGAATGAGCAGAATATCTAACACTCGAGTATCAAAGGTGATAGTCATGTTAAGTATCCTTTAAATGTCATTACGGACTATATCAATAGAGCCTTAGGAATCATAAACATGTATCAAGATAATATGAAATAGATTATAGAAGTCAAGGACATTAGTCATCGTAGAGTTTCTAAGAATGAGAGCTCATATATACCGACTACTATCCAACGTATGGAAAACTTGAGAGGCAAGCTCAATTATTTTAAGAGTTCTAACATCAAGAAGTGAATAAGAATCGTGAATCACATTCGAACTTATGAATAGAATTACCCCAACGCTCATATCATACATCACTTATATCTAAGACATGCCAAAAGAAAGAAGGGACGGCTTTACATACCTGTTAAAGATTAATCGTAATCTCGTTCGCTTCGTCGCCTCTTTAGCCTATTTAATATAAAAGCAACGCAATCGTTAGTAACTATACTTTCTAGTTCATAAATCTATAGCCCATCGCTTATAGAACTCATTCTTTAACTTATACTTTCTCGATTAGGGTTTTTCATTAGTTAAGGACTTAACGGAAATGGGGCAGCATTTCCCCTATATATTCGCCTAACCCGAATTTCCAATTGTTCTCCTGTTATCACAGAAATACCAACAATAACAGCAATAGAGATATACATACAAAATTCTTACAATTCAGCCCATAAACAATTCTAACAATCCAACAACCCTTCTGAATCCTTTTCAACCCACAATTTCATATAACAATGATTTCATGCATTTTCTTACTTCCAATTTCATCCAATCCAATTTTAATAATTCCATTACAACACTATTAACACAATTACACCACAAATAAGAAAATCTCACCTAAATTTTCTCGGAGGAATTTCTACACTCGATTGCTCCAATTTCACAATTTCCTCTTCTTCAACTCAATATCCAATGTTGCTATCACCTCCTTGAACTTGTAATGCACTTGAAACTTGATCAAAATACTCAACAAACAATTTTTTTCTCTCCATCCATGGCTGGCCGTGAGCAGCCATGGAAATATTGCTCTTTCTCCTTTTTTTTTTTTTGAATTGAATTCTTGCCAAATGAAATGTGATAGCATGATTCATCCTATTTATATGCTTTCTCACCAAAGGACAAGTGTCCACTCCTAGTGACTCATCAAAATTATTTTCTTGAATTGTTGTTTTTTTTAAATATTCGGGTGGGGCCCACTTCTATTAATTAAATTAATTAATTTTAATAAATCATTAATCCTTACTTAATAATCTAATCACAATTAATTAGTCCCTAATTTCCAACAATATTCCAACACTAAATAAAATTTATAAACAATTTGTGTACTAATTAAAATTGAAAATTAAAAGTTCCTATTTCATGTCCGAAAATAATCCCGTCTTTAACTTGAGTCGATTTTCTTGCGAATAATTCGATGTATAAAAATACGGGGTATAACAAAAACCTTCCCTAGGGGATCACCAGAACCCTTACCTGGAACTTTGGTACTGAAAGATTTCTCTCTTGCTTGAAGAATCTTTAACCCAGTTTTCCTTCAAATAAATTAGGTGGCGACTCCAAAATACAAAAATCCAATTAGAGCACCAACAACCTCGTAGTAGCTTTTATGCACCCGCGTAAAAGTGAACCATAACATCGGCAATGTCTCTACTTATTATCAACATGTCATCAACATATAAGCAAACAATGACTTCATGATTTGGAGTATTTTTACTGTAAACACATTTGTCACACTCATTGATCTTAAATCCATTTGCCAACATTGTTTGGTCAAATTTTGCATGTCGTTGTTTGAGCTTGTTTTAGTCCATAAAGCGACTTAACAAGTTTTCACACTTTCCTTTCTTTACCAGGAACCATGAAACCCTCAGGCTTTCCCATGTAAATTTCTTCCTCCAACTCTCCACTTAAGAAAGCTCTCTTAACATCCATTAGATAGATTTCAAGGCCATACACGGCTGTCAGTGCTACTAACATGGATGTTATCCTTGTTACCGGTGAGTATATGTCAAAATAATCAAGACCTTCTTTTTGTCTATAAAAACTACAAGTCTTGTCTTATATTTGTCAATAGTGCCATCAGCTTTCATTTTCCTTTTAAAGATCCATTTCGAACCTAAAGGTTTATTTTCATGAGGAAAATCAACCAATTCCCATGTATGATTGTTCAAGATTGATTCAATTTCACTATTGACTACCTCTTTCCAAAATAGTGAATATGAAGAAGACATGGCTTCTTTAAATGTTTGAGGCTCATCTTCAAGCAAAAATGTCACAAAGTCAGTCCAAAGGAAGTAGATGTCCTCTGACGTTTTCTGAAGAAGACATGGCTTCTCTAAATGTTTGAGGCTCATCTTCAAGCAAAACTGTTACAAAGTCCGGCCCAAAGGAAGTAGATGTCCTTTGATGTTTGCTATGCCTTGGATCCTCTTTATTTGGTGTATTTTCCTTTGGTTCTTCCTGAGGTCGTTTAGATCTTTGGTTAGACGAATCACATTAATTTTTATACGGATAAAAGTTTTCAAAGAATTCAACATTATCTAATTCAATTAATGTATTAACATGGATGTCGGGATGTTCGGTTTTGTGAACTAAAAATCAACCTGCTTTACTGATGGTAGCATATCTAATAAAAACACAATCCACAGTTTTTTATCCTATTTTGACTATTTTGGGTTTAGGAACTTGTACTTTAGCTAAACACCCTCACACTTTGAAACATTTCAAGTTGGGTTCTCTTCCTTTCCATTTCTGATATGGAACAGATTGTGTTTTGTTATGGGGCACTCTGTTAAGTATTCGATTAGCTGTAAGGATAGCTTCCCCCCACAAGCTCTGCGGTAAACCGAAACTTATTAATAAAGCAATCATCATTTCCTTTAATGTTCGATTTTTCCGTTTTGCAATTCCATTGGATTGTGGTGTGTAAGGGGTAGTAGTTTGATGAATAATTCCACATTCTAAATATATCTCTACAACAGAAGATTCATACTATCCACTCCTATCACTTCTTGTCATTTTTATCTTTTTATTCAATTGATTTTCAACTTCATTTTTGTATTGCTTAAATGCTTCAATTGTTGCATCCTTACTATTAAGCAAATAAACATAGCAATATCGAGGGAAAATCATCAATAAAAGTTATGAAATACTTTTTCTCACCGCGAGATGATATTGACTTCATATCACAAATATTTGTACGAATTAAGTCTAAAGGATGGAATTCGCTTCGATAGACTTATAAGGATGTTTAACAAACTTAGATTCAACACACACTTGACATTTTAATTTATTGCACTCGAATTTAGGCAATACGTCTAAGTTAATCAATTTTCGCAAGGTTTTGTAGTTAACATGTCCTAAACAAACATGCCACAAATCATTTGACTCCAATAAATAAGATGAAGCTGGAATTTTATTAATACTGTCAACAACCATTACATTAAGTTTGAAAAGTCCCTCGGTGAGGTAACCTTTTCCTACATACATCTCATTTTTGCTGATAACAACTTTCTCATAAACAAAAAAGCACTTAAACCCATTTTTCACCAGAAATGCAGCAGAAACTAAATTCTTCCTAATAGTAGGAACATGAAGAACGTTGTTAAGAGTCAACACTTTGTCGGAAGTTATCTTCAAGAATATCTTCCCATATCCTTCAACCTTGGTTGTTGCAATATTTCCTATGGAAAGCTCTTCTTCGGGTCCAGCGGGGCATACATAACAATTTCTTCTTTGACAGCACAAACATATCGAGTGGCTCCAGAGTCAGTCCATCACTCCTTTGGATTTTCAACTAAATTGCATTCCGTATGCATAGCACACAGATCATCAATTTCATCATTTTTTTCCACCATGTTTGCCTGACCTTTTTTCTTATTTTTCTTAGGGGCCCGACAATCTAGAGCTTTGTGTCCAGCTGTCCCACAATTGTAGCAATTGTCATTGAATATTTTCTTTGTTCTGCCTCTGCCTTTGTCCAGAAGGCTTCTTCCTGGTCTTATTATTTGGAGCATCTTCCTCGACGATGTTTGCTCCCATAATCGTTGACTTTCCACGCAATTTTGTTTCGGCAGCCTTGTCATCCTCCTCGATCTTCAGACGAATCAAAAGATCTTCCAGCGTCATTTCTTTGCGTTAGTGTTTCGGGTAGTTCTTGAAATCTCTCCATGTAAGGAGGCAACTTTTCAATTACCGCAGCCACCTGAAACTCCTCATTCATTACCATACCTTCAGCAATAAGGTCATGGATAAGGAATTGGAGCTATTGAACTTGTGTTCCAACGATTTTACTGCCCATCATTTTATAGTCTAAAAACTTGGTAATCACAAATTTTTTCAAGCATGCCTCTTCAGTTTTATACTTCTTTTCAAGTGCAATCCACAATTCTTTTGAAGTCTTCGCAGTACGGTAGACGTTGTACAGGTCATCCTCTAAAGCACTAAGGATGTAACCCTTGCACAAGAAATCTGAATGCTTCCAAGCCTCAATAACCATGAAACACTGGTTTTCTGGCATTTCTTCCTCAGGAACAGGAGGATCGCTTATGAACTTTTGCATACCAAGAGAGTCAACCAAAAGAACATTCTTTGCTGCGATCATTTGAAGTTAATTCCATAAAAAAAAAAAACTAGTTTCTCTGCCGGTGCCATTGGATGTGCAGCAGTTGAACGGCTTGACGATGCAACTGTCGTCGCCGCAACGGTCTTCGTTCCCGTAGAAACATTAGCATCCTTTTCTATTTTTCACTGTCAATAGTTGACAAACAGTTTAATCAATGGCAAACAGAAACAGTGAAGGTTTATATGTTCAAACTGTTTCACAAGTTAGCGTTGAAGTTTTTATCTTCTTCAAATCGTTTCACAATTATGCACTTTAATAATCTGACGAAGTTTTTAAATTCTTCAAATCGGAATAGAAAAATTCAAACGGAGTAGAAAACTAGAAAGCTTTTAATCTCCAGAAACAGAATACAGATTATAAAAAATATAATTGATTTCCTTAAGATGGTTAGTAAACTGTATTTGAAAATAAAAATAAATCTGAATCTGAAAACAGTATAAAAAAGTAGGTAAGTATTAAATCAAGCCCACTAAATTCACAGTGTGTCCTTAAGGAAATTATTTTCCTCAATGAACTCGAGGTGTTGGAATATATCCTCACAGGATAGAACGATTTACTCACCGTTATAGCTGTACAACAAACTCCGGTGACAGCGAACTCACTCAACAGCTGTAAATCACATGAAAATTTAATGGTGTGCAAGAAGATTAGAAAATTCGTAAGAAATATCTAATGAACACCAGGTTATATATAGCCATGGATGCGTTGGTTCGGAAAGGTGCAACTCAAAGGTTGCACCCTTTCAGATAGGTTGTGCTCTGACAGATAGGCGGGAATAATTTAAATTATTCCCGGAAGGAAAACGAATCAGCCGGTCAGAATGAAAAACGGGTCATAATTTGGATTTTAATTAATAATTAAAGAATTATAAATTAAGTAAATTTTGTCCAAAAAGGTTAATCATTCAATCTATCATTTGACCAAATCCAAATCTAAAGTCGAGCCGAGTGAGAGGCTTGTCTTCTTCTCAACCCTTTAGCAACTAGAAGGAGTGCATCTATATTTAAGCACAAGAACTTTCCTTTGCACAACCAATGTGAGAGAAATGCTTCATACAAAAAGCTAAAATGTATAATTCAAAATTTTCATTTTCCCTCAGTATTGTTCCCTCCATTTCCCATTCATCTATCACATCAAAACCCAACAAAACTCATTTGAGAAATTTAAAAATCGATGTTCGATTTATCGTGAAAGTTAAATGAGTAGACTTTGTATATACTCAACGGCAGTGGTGTAGCCAAGATTTTCACTAAGAGGGTTCAAAATATTAAAAAATAAACATACGAAGAAGCCAAAGGGGGTTCAATATCTACTATATGTATATAAAAAATAATTTTAACCATGTATAAATAGTATTTTTTCCACCGAAGGGGGTTCTGAACCCCTCGGCCCTATGTGGCTCCGCCCCTGCTCAACGCGGAAGAGATCCTCTAGTAAGAGGTGTCATACGACAGTTTTTCGAGAAAATCCTTATACACGTGTGTGTATAATATTTTTCTAATTGAAAAACAATATATATTTATAATTATATAGAATAAGCTGCGCCTCTTAAAATTAATATGAAGTTAATATCAAGTTGGGTTAAAAAAATAAATCTAAAAGCTATTAAAGTTAAAATAAAAAAAAAATTGAGTGGGGAATTAAAGGATAGGAAGAGGTTTAGGGGTTTGATTAGCAGGAGAGTGATATGAAGATCTTTCCATTTTTGTAAACTAGTAGTAGTAATTACTGAAACTAAAAATAATATTATCACCAAAGATGCTGTAAGTACCTTATTAAGATTTAAGATTTGTAAGGTATCTTAGAGCTTTACATTTTGTTGGAGGAAATTACTTAACAAAGGAACATTATTATTTGGATCTTATCAGATCATGTTGTGATATATGATAAAAAGTAGACCCATATACTATTATCTAAATCTTATTTATCCTTAAAGACAAGTTCTCCTCTAAGTCTGGACTTTGACATATTTATGAGAGACATTGATGTGTGGCTAATCATCAGGGAAATAATACTAAACTATAACTTGAAAATCTTAATATAAAAGGCACTGAAGTGAAATTAGGCTTTTATCTTTTTAATGCTGGTCAAAACTTTGACTTCATTTTTGTGACAAACATGTGGAGAATAGCGCATCCAACACATAGTGATGCTCCAAGATTTTGTGGGACTAATAAGATCAATCTACATAATTAATCAGGGCCCAGCCAGCTAAAGATTATAAATCTCATTGAAGAAAACTTTAATTGTCGTGCAAGCTTACTAGGATAGCAGTGATGGGATGGTATGAGTGGGTCCGCATCCATTTTGGTGTGTTACAAGTACTACACTTTAAGTTTGTGAAAAGGCAAGATGCAAATTTCGAATACACATTACATTACAAAATTTTAGTAATATTCCCATATATCAACCACTGGCCATTACTTATATCCTATTTAGAAGAAGACGTTCAGGAGAAGGATAATAATATCTTCTAACTGCTCAAATTGAAATATTATTAATTAAATTATTGAAATACAAATGATAATAATATTAGAGAGCTAAAATAAAATTTATTTGGCTTAGAGGCATATCAAGACGTTTAATTCTTGAAGATAGTTAAAGTCTCTCTCACGAGCAAATGGAATAATAAATAACAACTCTATCTTTAGGACTCAATTAAAACATACAACAAGTAGCATTCAAGAACGTTGCTCTTCTATTTTTGAATCGGTGATTCACTTTTTGATCAACGTCTCTCAAATATTTTCAAGAACAAGAAGTTTGTAATTGTTTGCATTATCAAAAAAGAATAAGCACTATTTATAAGCTAAAATTATTGAAAGATAAGTTCATTCATTAAAAGAAGGCAATGAATAAATTCATGAATTTGAGAAAAGTCAACATGTATTTTCCCCAGTACAAAATCGTATTTAGTAAATGTAGAATTTAACTTATGAATTTTCTCAAATTCATTCCACATTCATTTACTTTTGAAAACAAAGACTTTTATCAAATAAATTATTTCGAATTTATTGAAACACTTATTTCAATAATTCCCCGCTTGTTTCAATTTGAGAAATTATTCTAGTAACAGGTATCAATGATAGTGTCTTTTGATTTTGAACCATTAACTAGTGAAGACTTTCTAAATCATTGACTACTTAGTGAACGAATTTTGAGCTAAGTAGTTCATTGAATAAAGTAGAAAATACCCCACGCGCATTACTATGTTCCTGTGGAAATCGAATTCATTTAACACCTTACAGCCATATGTCCTGAATTCTTTAATCTAAGTACTTTAAGATTTTTTCTGTTAAAATCTTATTGAAGCGATCTCCACTTCACACTTAGCGTGATGAATTCTTCAAGAGTAACTTTGCATACTTCAACCAAATAATCAATGAATTCATTAAGAGAATTTAATTTCAAGAATCCTCCTTTATAGCAAAGTGTCGATAAATCTATCAAGAGTGTTCCTACACACACTCCAATCGAAACAGGTTTATAGACTTATTAAGAGAATATAATCTCATTCTCATCTTTAGTAGACGTATTGGTAAATCTAGCAAGAGTGTACTTACTACTCCAACAGAAATCGGTCTTTTAGACCTATTAAGAGAATAAATCCTCAACCTATACATATCTACTCCCAATTTTAAGAAAGGGAAAAGGGTCAAAAATATCCCTCTACTTTATTTTATTAATCAGTTTTATCATCCGTTACAAGTTGAGGCTATTTATACATCGTAGAGATTTTAGTAGCTCAGTTGATTAGTTACCTGAATTTTTACCGTGTTGCTGAGGGTTAAAATCCCTACATTGTAATCCCCTCCCTCATTTTCCCTTCCCCTGCCCCTATGTAATAAACTAATAATAATAATAATTAAAAAAAGGATATTTATACACCCGCCGTTACCAAAGTTAACAAAAATACCCCTCAATTTAACGGATTCCCCAAATCAATCTTAGTTCCCCAATTTCAACTAAAATTATCCGATTTCGAATAGAACTCTATTAAACCCAACCCACTAAACTAATTAAACCCATATGAATTAGAACCCATTTACTTCTTCTCCTCTGTTAATATCTTCACCACAGTGGCCAAAAACACCAACGTCTACACCGGCGGACACCACGAGTCGAACCTCCGACCACCACCAGTTCGCCGGAAAACCCCGTGAACCAAGGAAGGCTAGTTCTGGGATTTGTGTTTGCGGGTTCATCGGAGGACTGAGTGAGATAACACGTTTCAGAGATATTGAACTCTGCAGCAACAGATTGTAATCATTATCATTTTTGTCTTCCTCTTGTAAGCAAATAGTTGTTGGGTTCCCTTTGAATGTTGTGTCAGTGAAGGCATCCACCTGATTATGATTATGTTCCACAAAATGTTGATGTACTTAATTAATTTGTTGAGTGAATAGTGAAAATACCATTCAATTCAATTGGGATTTAGAGAGATTACCACAAATTTTCACCACCAATTATTTGCATAAAAACTTAGATAAAGGTTTGCTAAATTAAACCCAGACTTTGCATATTGAAAGAAAATTATACCATCCTTCAATAACTTTTTTACGTGACTGTGTTTGAGACGAACTTATCCCAAATTTTCATTAAAACAATCGCTTAAAATAAAAAAAAATAGAACAATTTTATTATCACAATAGATAATCAATAAAGGTCGCACCGGCTTACTCCATTAAGGAATATCTAACATGATACGTCTAAGCCAGTTAATCGTCATTAATACCTGACCAGTTCAGTATGTCCACAAAATATTATGCGCCGCTCATATAACAAATTTTATGTCCTCAAGTTCATCAAATTATATTAGACGTCCAGTCTATCATTGACTTTTGAGAATTAGCCAAACGCCTCATACTTTTAATATTCCAAGAGTTTTTCCACAATTTCAAACCCAAAAATCTTATCCCTGCCGAGTATAATGCACCATATATTTGTATATTATGCCCCTTAAAATAAGACATTTTCATATTAATTCATAAAAAGCCTTCAACTTGTAATGGAATCAATATTATTTTTTCCTGATTTCAAAAAGATATTCTAAATTTCAAATATTGATATGATCTTTATAAATAATATACTCATATCATTGCACAAATTTAAAAGTATATTTTTTAGTGATCTCCGTGCGCAACATATATGTAAACCAACTTTTTAGGTATAGATATGCTTTCAAATAACATGTTTCATATCTACTAACAAGCTTGAAAATTTATCTTGAATAATCATTAATGAAAGTGATAAAATATCTCTTTTCATAACGTGACAACAATTCAACTCATAAAATATCAGTCTGGATTAATTCCTTTTAAATGTCTTAAAGGAATTCTTTGTTATCTTACACTTACTACAAGTATGACACTTAGCAGCATGTTTCTTTTCACAAGTAATAATTAATTCAAGATTATCACAAATGGCCATCTATTTAGCAATAGATTTCACTAAAAATCACAATAGGTTGAGAATAAATAGAGAATAGAGTTTAGAAAATAGAATCCTAATTTCATTGACAAATTTTCTTTTGATTATGACTTTGATGTTGTCTAATTGGTCTTCACTACGGTCAAATTCAGCAAAATATTCTGAAATTTGCCTCATTTTTATTCTTATTCTTCGTCTCCACTCCTCCAACAGCCCCTCCTTTTCTCTCTCTCTCTCTCTCTCTATCCATCCGTCTTTGTTTTTATCTTTGTGTTTCAAAAACTCTAAAACATCACAGAATAAATAGAATGAATATATCATGTATATTTTTAAAAAATATATAAAAATTAAAGAGATGTTATGTACAACATATAAAATACCTTGAATCTTTTAGCTATATGTTTGTCCGTTGAAAGTTTCTCGGTGCAAAAAGTATTTTTATTGAATATACTAGTTACAAAAACAATAAAAGAACACATCCCATTATACTTTGGATATACGTTGTATAATTATTTAAATTTTTGCCAATGGTTGAAGACACTACCAAAATAACAATGATATACCTTGAATGTATTATATATATTATCATAAAATATGTATAATAACTAAAGATATTACCGGTACACCATATAAGACACCTTGAGTATATCAGGTATATTATTATTAACATACTTTAAGAAAGAGCACCATTGGTTTAAATAAATTTCTCCATAGGAACTTCAAGAAAAGTAGTACTTTGGTCTTTAATGTATGCAATGTGTACTTTGGTTTTTATGAAGAAAGGTTCATAAAAATTCTTCTTCTTCGTCATCCCAACATGTATTAATCTCGACATACAATTCAGTGTTGTTAATACTTTGTTTGGTTATCGAATTAATTTATGAATATAATTCAAACATAGCTAATAATTTATTTGGTTATTACCTTACATTCACTTCATTAATATATATATATGTATAATATATACATAAATCTATATATTATTTTATGCAGGATACAATATGGAATAAGAATGCGGAAATTACCAATACATGGATTAAAATTGTTGAATGACAAAAGTAGCCCTTCGTGTAGAAACAAATAATGTATTTTGTTTTAAAAATATATTTTAAATGAACACTACATAATAATTTTTAATAAAACAAACTAAACATCCAACAATAAATAATCTAAACATCCAACAATAAATAATCCCCATTACAATTCATGTTTTATGATTTATGCATTACTAATTCCTGCATTATTAATCATTTCATTACTAATTTTTGTATTATATAGTTTTGTATGTTGTTAATCTCTGCATAACTTGCTTCTAGATCAAACAACCCCTTAGACTACAAACATTTATAGAACTTTTTAAGAATCAATTATTCATTAATTTCTTAAATTTAACTTCTTTAAATATAGTGTAGAAGTTTGTTACTATCAGTTAACATAAATAAGTTATTACAAACTATTATCAATAAGAAGAGGTATTAGTAATTTGGAAACTAAAAAGTAATTTTCTATAACATGTTCAATTGCACTGCTAATTTAAAAGGGATGATTTTTTATAGGCGCTTACTAAAATAAGGGGCAAGGACATAAGTAGCCATCCGGTGAAAATATTGACAACCGGATGGCCACATAAAATCAAAAGACACATTGTAGCCAAAATGTATATTATACACTATATATACGTTTATTATACAGTTATATACACTTCATATATACAGTTTTTTACAATTTATATACACATAATATACATTTTTCTGTATAATAAATGTGTGTGTGTGTGTATATATATATATATATATACGGACACTAATTGTACACATACTATACAAATATTATACATGTTTTGGGGGTTTACTTGCTTGCTGAAAAAAATGAATGCTTGCCAGAAAATACAAACCCGGTTAGATCCGGAAGCAAAGTTTTGTAGTTCTTCAAACGATCATCGTTCCAACGACATTAAAATAAACGGATCCAATAAAACACATTCGAAAATATAAAAAAACACAAAACAAGGTTTCATCGAGAAGTGAAGCTTGCCGGTTTTAATGGATGTTTGCCGAAAAACAAAGATCCGGAAACGAGCTATCTCGTTGGCGCTAGTGGTAACGCGATGACAAGGGAGAAAAGCAAATGGGATGGGGCCAGTGGCTGGAGCATTTTCTGGGGCTTTGTGGGAGAAGGGGCATCGTAAGGACTGCCTTAAAGGGATGAAGGGAGCCTTTGGATCTTTAGAGAGGATGACGTAGATAAAAGGGGATGAACCATTAAGAAATCTGATGCACTATTCGATAAATGGGTTATAATTTTTATTTTTTTTTATTTTGGGTCTAATGTATATTTCGAATCAATAGCTTAAAGTTGAGTCTTTTTTTTTTTTTTTTTTGGTAACCACACCATGCTCTTTTCCCTCAATGTAATAGCCAAAAATTGTATATTTTTTGCATATTAAAGTATATATACATATAATATACATATTTTATATTTAACTAGTGTATATTTGTATATCATTTAGCTAGAAACTGTAATTACTTTTGGCGAGCGGTCAAATGTATAACTTTCCCAATTTAAAAGAGAAATTGACATGAATAGCCGCTCACCAAAATAATAACCAACAAATGTATATTTTTTGTATATTAATGTATCATATACATCAAATATACATTTTATACATAATAATATACATTTATTGTATACTCAGTCAGCGAATGTAATTATTTTGACCACCCTGGTCAAACATGTAACGTGCCCATAAAAAATCCCAAATTTCTGTAGATAGAAGTTGGTAAATCCTAGTAATTTATTAGGAATGCTTCAGTTGCTATCTGAGTCCAGTCCACGCTAAAATGGGCTCAATATGTGTATACATGCGGGCAATTTGCAGGATTGTCCTTAAAGACAACCAATTTGAAGGACAAAAATTAAATACCACCCTAAATGAAGGCCAATCCACGCAAAAAAAATGTATACATTCAACTTTTTGCCACGGATTTCCCTTCATACGGACTGGTCTTTAATTTATGTCCATCAAATCGATGGTCTTTAATTTTTTGCCCTACTTCTCATTTAATGAAAACTTGTGGACTAAAGTACTCTTATCCGCTAGTCTACGAAACCAGCGATTCTGGGTTCGATCTCTAGCAGAGTCGAAAATCCGGCATAAGTTGTGTAGTAACTAATTCGCTCGGCATAAGATTATAGAAACTTTTTCTTGTCCCGCATAAATTCGGTAGAAATAAAGTTATGCTGGATAACTTATGAAAATTTGCCTTGCGAAATTAGGTCATAGATAAGGGTAGGTCGAATTTCTTTTTTTGTTTTTTCAATGTCAAGAATATTTTCAATCACTTTTTTGTTACTTAAAATGCCAAAGGGAAAAAAATTAAAGAACAGTAATTTGAGGGGCAAAACCAAGATAAGAGCATTCATGCCAATAACCCGTATACATTGGGTCATTGGCACGTATGCTACTATATTGTGATGATCTTTTAACTTTGGTCTCTCATAACGAATAACTTTTTGGGAAAAGGACATTGAGAGGCCACCAGCAAAAACAAAAGGACCCATTTTAAATAAATGACCCGAAATAACCGCTAAGCCCAAAATAAAAACAAGCCCTAGCCAACTTTCTTCTCTATTTCATCTGCCTCTCACTTTTTCCTCTATGTTTCTTTGGCCGATGATGGAGCTGCGATGGAACGCAGCCTCCTCGCAAGTTCCAAGGTGGCGGACAACTCCGCCGTGGTTGCCAAAGCATCTATGTTATTTGCTAACGCCATTGACGAATAAGACATCGTCGTATCCACAAATCACACAAATCTGATCGTGTTTATGTTTTTCGGTGTTGCTCCAGCCTTTTTGCCGTGGAAGCAATGCCATGGTACTTTGTTCTCCCTTCGGCGACCTTGTTTTTACTGGTTCACGTCAATTTATGGTCATTAGATACAAATCTGGCCGGAAAAACTTTTTCGGCGGTCTCTATTTTTTCTCCAATAATTCTTGTCGGTGTAAATGTGTGCATAATATGTGTATCATTAGTGTGTATACATTATTACACTAATTATATGTTGGTTATACACAAATTATACAACAATGATATCTTTTCTACACATATACGGTAGAGATATATATTCTATACCAGTGTTTTAAAAGGCGGGGGCGTAAGGCGAGGCGTTTTATGTCTGCCTCAGCGAGGCGTAAGCCCCGAGGCACGAGGCGTAAGCCTCATGGGACTTTAATTTTTAGTATTTTATAAAATGATATAATTATAATAAATACTTTTAAATAGGTTAAATAACGTAAAAAATTGAAGAAAACAATAAATAAGTGATATATATATATATATATATACACACACATATACATACTCCACCCCCACAAAAAAACTAATTAGAACAATCTATTATACGTACTTACAAGTATAAGTGACTGCTCGTTACTTTTTTGAGATAATAGAAGACAAGATAAATAATTGTAAAAGAACATATATTAGGCATTCTAGCAATAAAAACAGGTCTTGACTTTTAAATTTAATGTTTCGGTTCCTTTTTAAAATATTTGAGTAATTACATGTTGACTTTTGAGAATTTGGGCATTATTCTAAGGACTTATTTAACAAATTTCGTTTTAATTTGAAGAAGTTTTCTGGGCTTACGCCCCAACAAAAAAAAACTCGCCCCAAACGCCTAGGCTTACGCCCCAACAAAAAAAAAACTCGCCCCAAACGCCTGGGCGTACGCCCCAAATTGCTGGGCGTACGCCTTTGGGGACTTTCGCCCCGACCCATCGCCTCGAGGCATTTTTGGTACGCCCCGCCCCGGGGCTCGCCCCGAGACTCGCCCATAAAACGCCTTTTAAAACACTGTTCTATACGATAATGATACATTTTTTCTATACATATACAGTAGTTATACGCATTCTATACAACAATGATACAATTTTTATACGTATGATACATTTTCTATACATATACAGTAGTGATACATATACAACAATGATACAATTTATATACATGTGCTGGAATTAGTTGGAAAATGGTTAGAAAATGGAATTATCTTGAAAAGACTAAAAAATGACTTTTAAGATTCTTGGCCCACCAAGTGTCAATAGTGTCGCCCGGATGGCTATTTGTGTCCTTTTCCCTAAATTTTTTGCGGGACAGAAGTTTATATTTATAGTAACTCACAAGTTATGTTTCGTATGATTTTTACATTGGCTGTTAAGACATAAGTTCCATTGCTAAAGGCTAAAAGTTAAAAGATAAACTCATTGGCAGAATAGTCTGGGAGACCCCTGTACTTCACCATTTTTGACATCCCGGTGTTTGTACTTACATGTTTGCCAACTGAACCCCTCTACCCATCAAAACTGAGCATTTTAAACCCCTCTCATCCTATGTGGCATTTGAGTCAGCTGCGTGTATAATCCACTCACTTTAGGCGAGTGAGGCATTGGATAAAGGCAATAATGGTCAGTTTTTGGCTTTTAAAAGCCTCCTTTTCTCCAAACATTAAATCACCATTGTTGAAGTAAAAGTGAGCTTTATTTCTTCCCCATTTATTTTTTTTTACCTCCAAATTTCTTCCCCCCCCCCCCCCCCTTTTTTTTTTTTTTTTTTACTTTTCTGCATCTGTTCTTCTTGTCCATTTCGTAAAGGCGTGAGCCTTTACGAAAGCATCGGCGAGCATTTCGAAAGAAGTGATCGAATGCTCGGGCAGATGGTCGTACCAAGTCAACGCTCCTTTTGACAGAGTTTCCCCGAACTTTTTCAGCAACACAGATTCAATTCATCTTCTTCTATATCATTGCCTTTAATAGCGCAGGTGTATGAGGTCACGTGTTCGTGAGGGTCCATTGTGCCGTCATATTTCTGGATATCCGGCATTTTGAACCTCTTCGGGATCAATTTCGGAGCTACATTCGGAGGAAAAGGCCTTTGGATATACCTCTTTGAATTCGGCCCTTTCAGAATAGGTGGAGCCCCCGGTATTTGGTCCACCCGAGAGTTATATGTTTCCACCTTATTTTCGGTCGAGTCTACCCGCTTTGCCAACGTTTCGAGCATTCTCAGTACCTCGGTGGATGAACCAGCTCCGGACCCATTTCTCTCAACCATCCGTGCCTCCTCCCTTCTGGGTTCAGCAACACCTTTCGTATTCTCCGGGGTCGTTTTATCACTTCTGTTCTGCAACTGGGCTATTGCGATTCCTTGTTCGGCAATCGTTGCCCTCTGTTCCTGCAACATTTCAAAAATTAAATGTAAGTCAATATTATCACCCGGGGTATCCGGTACTTTCCGGCCTTGAGTCCGGGACAAAGTAATTGAATTGTTAGTATCTAAAGGATCGGGTGCCGGAGGAGCGGCATTCTCTTGATTCACGGTGTTTTGCCAGTTAAGGCCCTCCCTCGAATTAACGGGGTTCGGGTCGGCAGGATTTGGTAATCCTCGTGGTCCACTGTCTTCATTTTCGGCCACATTTCGTTGTTGTTGACGTGACCAGATTGTCCACTGTTAGCCATTTGGTCCGTTTTCACAGAGAACAGATTCTTTCGATTCTGACGGGTAAGAGATGAGTAACTAAGATCAAAGACCACTATTATCCTAGCCCCACGGTGGGCGCCAAACTGTTTACTCCAAATTTGGATAATCAATTAAATTTATGAGTGAGGTATAAGATATGTGGTTGAACTTTAATCTATTCTTTGATTTAAGAGAAAATGGTTTAAGATAAGTTATGAGTAATCTGAATAGTGATTGCTGGCTTGTAATAATGCGTGTATTAAATAATATATGGTATTGCTTTATTGAACAAATCTAAGAATAATACAATAAATCCGAACCAAAATCAGATTAAGTGGGAGAGTTTTGTATATTTTGCTATTACAGAAATGTTCTAGATCTGAGAAGCCAACCCCTAGGGTAATGACCCCTATTTATAGTTTTGCCTCATGGGCTTCATAGTTCATGCAACATAAGACCCTAAAGAATAAAGAAAAACCCTAAAATGGATAAGGTTAGTCGTACGGTCTGACACCCGTACGATTGGTAGTACAATGTGGCAGAACGGTATTGACGCGTGGAAATTGTGTAATGGATCAACCGGACCAACGGCCACGATCAACTCGGCTATGGAGAAACCGGACCAAATGATGTTCTTCCCTTTCTTCGGTTCAAGCACTCCTCCGGTTGCAAAAGAATCTTCATGCTCGTACTTGTTTCTTTCTTCCCTCGGTCACCGGTCTCACCGGTCTAGTATATATCCGATTTTTACCGTATACAGTTTGGATGGTTGTTTCACGTGGTTCATTAATGTACAGTATGGTATGGTACAATATAGTGTTGTATTATATTGTACTGTATTAATGAACACAATGTTTGGATAGACTGTATCGTTTGTTGTGGTTTAATAACATTTGTATTGTTTGTTTTGACTGTATGGTACTGTATCATAACTTGTAAGTTTACTAAAACACCCTTAACTCTTAATTAGAAATTAGTTTATATATATTAATAAAACTCAAGTAAAGAACAAAACAAGAACTTTAAAAAATAAGTGGGTAGTGAGTGGGAGTGGTGAAGGGTTGGGTGGTGTGAGGTGGGTGGTTGTAGGATGAAGGTGGGGTAGTGGGTGGTAAGGTGAGGGTGGGGGTGGGCGATGGTAAGGGGTAGTGGGTGGCGGTGGTGGAGGAATGGGTGGTTGGGGATGAGGGTGGGAATAGTGGGTGGTAGGTGGGGGTGAGTGGTTATGGGGTGGGGTTAAAGGGTGGTGAGGGGTAGTGGGTGGTGGTTGGGGTGGTAGGGGTGGGTGGTAGAGGAGTGGGGGTGGGGTGGGTGGTAGGGTGAAGGTGTGGTGGGAATGAGTGGCGGGGGTGAGTGGTAGGGTGGGGTGGATGGTGGAGGGTGGGGCGGGAGTGAGTGGTAGCGTGGGGGTGGGGTGGGGTGGGGTGGATGGTTGAGGGTGGGGCGGGAGTGAGTGGTAGCGTGGGGGTGGGGTGGGGTGGGGTGGGATGGATGGTTGAGGGTAGGGTATAATGGAGAAATGAAATATGTAATCACGAAAAAATTACTAAATTCGTGGTTACAAAAATTGAGACTTTTTATAGTTATATAACTATGGGATGATCCACGGGTTATAATACCGTACCACATAATTTTAAGAACAATAAAAACTAAGATGGTTTCGTAGAGAGTATGAACCACGGAAACCACCATCCAAACAGGGGCTTAGTGGCACGAATTCGAATTATATTAAATGTGAGCTTCACCGTGACTTGACGTTACCGGTGATCATTTGCTGCAAGTCAAAGAAGAAAGGGTGAAGGATAATAAAAATGGAAAGTGAAGCAAAGAAATACATATGGGAAGGAGCAATTCCTCTACAAATTCATCTTCATCAATCCGAAGTCACTACTCTCCCTCCTCCCCAACCTGCTCTCGTAAACTCTGTTCTCAATTCCTTCTTCTTCTTCTTCTTCTTCTTCTTCTTATGATTACTTTGGTTTCACGAATGTGCACGGTTTTCTAATTTTTTTCCTAGGTTTTGAATCAATTCTTTGATTCTATAATCGGAATTTATACTACTCCCTCCGTCCCAGTCCCAATTTATGTGATGTTTTTCGAATTTCAAGTTTCAAATAAGTCTTTCTTTTACTGCAATTCTTTTTTATAAATATCTTTCAATTATTTTGACTTATCACTTATTGTGACTTATAGTAGTTTTCAAATATGTAACAAAACACTTAAACATTTCATGCCTGAATTCAAAAATTAAACTGCTTGTCTCTCGAAATTCAAACTGTGCCACATAAATTGGGATAGCGGGAGTATGAGTTTCTAAATATGCGAATGTTAAGATTCTTTGCTCAAGTTTAAAGCAAAATTGATAAGTGAGGATGGTGGTATACCCCAAACCTGGGGGTCGGGGTTTTGGATAAGTGTAGATAGAGGCGGATCTACGATTTCCAGAACATGGATGCACCACCTTAAAAAAAAAAAAAAAAAAAAGAAGAAGATCCATTAGTTGGGAGTTGATCTCTATTTAAGTAAATAACTCTAACATTCAACCTTTTTGGAGCATGGATGCAAGCAAATAATATTACATCAATTCTAGAAATATGTACAAAAAATATCTAGTTTGGCGGAAAGACCGTGGGTTCACGTAAATCACATTTTCCATGGTAAATACGCCCCTGACTGTGGACCTGACAATTCATTGGGAAAGGGTGAGAATGTTTAACTCTGAATTGACCGGCAAAGATTTATTTTGTGGTCCGGTGCCTCCATCTTGCGCCGGATCAAGGGTTAGTTGGGCTGTTGAACCTTTCGAAAAGAGAAATTAATGATGGTTTAGTGATAAACTGCTTGTTCCCACCTCCAAACTATATATTAGGGGTTGGAGTCGCACGGAAAATCAATGTTGATAGTTTGAATGAAGAAAGTATGACACGGAATTAGGTAGTGGATTGTGGCAATGTGGAATAATGTTGATGGGTTTCTAATGTGAGGTTCTGAGATTTGTGGTTTGCATTAGTCTTTGGGCTAATAGTGAAACCTAGTTTCTAAGAAGCAAAGCGGATTTAATTTATTTGCTACTCATGATGTACATGTCTAATATGTTTATAAGAAAGGCATACCAAAGGTGAGAAGGAAGTGCTTTATTAAGAACACTTTATCGAGTATCCGTACATATTTTATGTCCTTGTGTCATGCTCCATCTAGTGTTATAAAAAAGTTAAAAAGGTTCCAAAGAAATTTCTTACAGGTTTTGTCAAATGGGGGAAGTTTTATTTGGTTTGCTGGGAGATTGTGACATCTCCTAATTGTTGAGGAGGGCTTGTAGTTAAAGATTTAAGGGCCTTCAATGAGGCATTGTTGGGTGAATGGTTATGGAGATTTGTGGCAGAGGAACAAGATTTTTGGAAAGGGGTAATAGTAGACAAATATGAGGCTATGGAAGGCGGTGGAGAACTAAAGATGTGATTATGCCTCGTGGGTGCGGTTTAGGGAGGAACATTATGGAAGGATGATTAGGATTTAGTGGTAATGTATCATTCAGGGAAGAGACTGGAGGAGAGTTAGTTTTGGGGGGCCAACGTGGTGTGGGACAACACTTTGAAAGAGGATTTACATTTTTACCGTATCATTCCAAGAGGAATTCACAATCCAACAAATCCGGAAAATACAGGATGGTGAGATTTTTTGAGACTTTGATGTTCAGGAAAAATTTCCATGATTGGGAGGTGATTGATTTCCCAAGATTGTTAGATTTTCTTCACAAATAAAGTACAACATTTTATAGTCATGACTGAGGTGGGATTTGTGGAATCCTTATCAAAAGAAAAAAGGTGGGATTTGGGGAATAAGTTTAGTCTGTTAAGTCTTTGTCTGAAAAGCTATTGAGTAGGGAGGAGGTTGTCGTTCCTTATAGTTCGATTTGGATTCCGAAGGTTCCGAGGAAGGTGTGTTTTTTCACTTGGTTAGCAGCTACATTGATGTTCTTAACAACCGAGAATCTTAGGAAGTGGAAGGTCGTTTGTGTCAGTAGCTGTTTCATGTGCAAGTAAGCAAGTGGAGAAGTTGATCATCTCCTTCTACATGTCGTTTTGCCTCGAGGTTCGGCATATCACGGTTGATGTCAAGATCTGTCAAAGAGTTAAAGTCCAGCTGGAATTGTGGTAGGAGGAGGAGGCACAGGGCTTGGACTGTTGCTCCGCTAGCACTCATGTAGGTTATTTGAAGAGTAAAACATGAGAGATAATGGTAACAACAAACATGAGAGCTTTTGAAGGAGTAGAGATGAATTTTGGGAATGTGAGGAGTAGCCCGCATATCCCTTATTTCCTTTTGGTGCACCCATGAAGTTCCTTGTTGTACATAAGATTGGGTATATTTCGTAGAAAATTAAATTTTTCTTTAGTTTTCTTCTTTTTTGGTATACTACGTGTATATGGGCACTTTTGTTTTAGCCCAAACATTTGCAAAATTTATTTGCTTTATCAAAAACAAGAACAGAGAGGCATTCAGAATGTGTTAGATATAAAACATACGAATTCAACACTAAGTGTTTTGAGTTATTTGCTTAAAATGCCAATGCCATGCTACATTAAAGTAGGAATGTCTGCTAAAATCCCAAACAAAAATATAGCTGCTTTTGGGAACTGAGTACAGTTAGGTTCGGATAGCATTTGCACTCTTACTTGCAGTAGACCTTACTCAAAATTTCTTTCTGGTCAAAAAAGACCAACCATTGCGTAAGAGAAACCAATGTTTACCTGTGGTTCCTATCATGATTCAAATCTTATCATCTATGTCAAAGCTAATCCTAGGAGACTGAAATCATCTGTCCTATGCAGCTACTTTACTGCTATGTCATGGTTATTACCAGACACATTAATGAATGCATATTAGGTGTATGCAGAAGCTTGAGCAGATATACATACATACATATATATATATGCCCCCCCCCCCCCCCCCCCCCCCCCCCCATAGATATTAATCTAAAAGAACTAATTTTTGTTTTATGTTTGATGATGTTTCATATTGCAGATTTTAGCTCCTCGAATTGGGTACTTGCCTCTTTTAGCACAAAAAATAAAACCTTTCTTCAGTGATTCACTTCCTCCAGGTGTAGATACCATATGGTTTGAGTACAATGGCTTGCCTCTCAAATGGTATGCATACTCTCATGCCAATCACCGTATCTTAGACTTAAGTTTATTTCTCAGTGGTTGAATTGTTGGGTTGTTAAATTATATAACAATTGTTTTACGTTGATCACGTGAATGAGTTCACACAACGTATGTGGGATTTCTTTTCTAGATTTAACGTATGCAATGGCTGATGTTTTTCTTGTTCAAGTATCATATTCTCCAGAAATATGCTACAGTTCTTTTTCAGTTTATTTAGTTCTTGTCATTACAGCTTTCTTGGTCTCATATCAGACAACCCAATTATCTCTTTTTTTTCTTGTAACAATGCGAAGCAATCTTGTAGCACGTTCTCTTTATCTGTCGATATGAAAATATCTGTTGACAGTAGCCAACTAAGCCAATTAGGACACTATCTGGCACCCACAGCTCAAATGGTATGACAGTTGATGATCATGAATTGACTTATTCATTCTGGAAAATCTTCCTTGAATAATTTGAAAAATCTGAAGAGGATGATATCACGTTGAAGTCTTTTCTTAGCTTTTCTTGTTTTCCTCATTTAAGAGTGTTGGCCGCCCTTAGTTTGTTATGTAATGCAATTAACATTTTCTTTTGATGTATATTTGCATTCTTCTTTCAGGTATGTGCCTACTGGGGTACTCTTTGATCTTCTTTGTGCAGAACCTGAACGGCCTTGGAATCTGACGGTATGTCAATGTATTTTGCTTTAAGCTATTAAGCTACGTGGAACTATGAACTATTAGCTGAAAGTAACACCATCATTGTTGGATTTGTCTGAGGAAGGGTAGTAGAAAGTGGTAACCTGATTTTATAGGAATTAGCAAGCAAATAAGAAATGGAAGTGTAGGCTTGAAATTCATCAGAGCATCTTTCTCAAAGCCTCCACTTCTCGACTAAATTGAGGATGCTATTGATACCAACATATGAAGCTTATTTAATGTCTTAATGAACTAAATCAGTAAGCTGCTTTCTTTTACTTCCGCTTCCTGCTTTGAGAAAACAGGGGTTAAAGCTATTTGCTTCATCAGTTGAAGAAAACTAAACCTTCTCTCTCTCTCTCTCTCTCGCCCTTCCTCATCCTCTCCCATGTTCTTTTTGCCAAAAACTTTAATCGTTAAATAATGCTAAGCTTCGAGAAATGAATGGCTAGGATGGAAATATATTGTATGATTACTGAATGTGAGGTTTCTGGGCATGAATCATCTGTTGTGCAGATGATATTCTCAAAGATTCCAAATCCATTTAGATTAATGGCCCCTTAAATTTTATTGTTAGAGCATATAAGCTTATTATCCCAATACAACAATTATTTGTGTTATGGCACTTTAGGATTTGATCAGATAAGAATAGGAGGAAAGAAAAGAGGTGGTAAAAAGATGATGCATTTTAAGTTACATTAAATTAAATACCTTCTATTACTTTCCATAAGTGTCCCTTTTAGTTGATACATTTGATTATTTATTTAGTTTGTTTAATTCATTAATATTGTGGAGGTAAGGTTGTGTACTTGTATATGTTACACACTCTGGAAAGTGTTGTACAACCAGTGTCAGTTGTCCTTGTAAAAAATTGTGCAGAGGTTTGTTTCAAAATATCAGTCTCGTGGAACCAGTGCAGATTTACTTAAGAATATTCACAATAAAAGCGAAGGATTCATAAAGATGATGCCAAATAGTTGGAGTTAAAACTTAGTTGTTATTACACTTACATTAGGTCCAGTATTTGTCAGGTGTCATTTAGTCCGGTTATAAACCTGGTTATATGTCAGTGTAAGGATAAGTATGAGATCTTGAAATCCTATCTTTAGAAAATGCCTAACTTGCCTTAATTTTGTTTACCAGCATTAGAATAAAATAAGCCGGGGTTCAACAGAATGGATATAAAAAAATTTGTATAGCCAACCCAATTGTGCAGTTGGCCGATCGATTGAGTTGACTCTCTAATACTTGATCAGTTTTGGTGCAGTTAATTATTAGAATTATTATATTCTAGTATTTCCTAATATACTAGCATAAATCAATAAGATCATTACTACACATTCTATTACAAATTATCTACTGGTTTTCATATGTTTTGACCTTTCTAAAACAAAATCTGACATAAAAGAGGAAACTAACAACCTGTGAAACATTCTGGACTGGTAAACAATCTAAAATTACAATGAATTAGAAGTATATTACATACTATATCTGAAAGATATTATCTACATGAAAATTATATCTAGCTTTCTGTTTGATAGTTAATTATAGGATTTCAGTTTAAAAAGTATTACTAATTCTTTGGGGTTACAAATATTCTAATCGAATTTGAAATGAAGTAGAATCCATGATATTTCATTTCATTATTATGATAGATCGTAAAAATAGATTGCAGACTTTACTTCATTAACCCCCCCCCCCCCCCCAAAAAAAAAAAAAAAAAAAAATATTTTCGAAAACTGGATGTGCTGCTGCTGAATAATTTCATCTATGAAAGAAAGATTATTACATGATTACTTTAATACTAGAAATGAAAATGCTTAAGCATTTCTGTGACTGTATCAAAGGATAATGTGGACAATATATTATCAATATTGTTATCAATAACATTCTAAGAAAGAATATTGTTATTGACAATAAAGGTCTAACTACGTAGCTCACTTTGGACTTAACTTTTATGGTTATGTAGCATGCTTTACTTAATGAAACAGGTTATTATAATATCAGGGATGCATCTCAGTTTAATGGCAACACCTTCATGCAATCTCTCTGCAGGTACATTTTAGAGGATATCCTGGAAATATCTTAACACCCTGTGAAGGCGAAGATAGTGTAAAATGGTGCTTTATTAATTCACTTAAAGAGGTTAGGTATAGTTTCTTTTGTTAGCTTCCGCACTTTTAACTTCTTCTTCTTTTTTTTTTTTTTTTTGATAGGTAAAGTAAGTTTTATTAACAGATCTCAGTACCAAATTGGTACTGAGCAAGTAAAGTTGTTTCAGTTATTTTCTTGTAATTACAAGATACATTGTAGCTTGTCAAAGTTTGATCACACCTTATTCTTTTGTGTCCTACTGGTGCTGGATCATTTGGGTGTTGGACATATCTAGTTGCAAGTGAGATTTGGTGGGCTATTTCACATACACATAATTATATTTTTCTATCGTGTTGAAGCAAGCTAAATTTTGTATCAAGTTTTTTGTTCTAATAGAATAGTTATTATCTTAAAATGTGCCTTCTGGTAGCTAATATGCAATGCTCTAGAACAGCGGGACTATGTTGGTTGTCAGAGATGTGAATCTAGGAGTGTATGCTTGGGGTTGACAATCAATTCATTTCAATTGTATCCACTCGATTTTAATTGTGAATGCCCCACTAACAAAGGACAATGCTGGTTGTAAGAGCTATGAATCATGGGGGATCAGTGGTGGGGTTTGGCTATAGAACTGAGGTTTGATGATGTTGAACTTATGGTGTACATTCTGAATTTCTGACACTTCCATTGGCTGATCTGCAGGCAGCATATATAATCAATGGGAACTGCAAAAATGTAATGAATATGTCTCAATCCGATCAATTAGAACTCTGGCGCTCCATTATGGATGGTATGCATCTTAATTGCGGGGCTTATAATACTGTGGCTTCTTTGATTTCTCAAGTGACTTATTTTCTTGGATTTATTACCAGCAAGGTAAAGTGCAACCTACTAGTATAACTTGTACCCAAGTAGTTAGGCTTTTGAATATTGTGAGATGAATTAGGTGTTTGAATATTTAACAAGATGATAATGAAACCTCTTTGATTACTCTACAAATGCTTTCCAAATAAGGGTAATCTAAATCTGGTCTTAAGAACTGTGAATTAGGATTTTTTTTGTTGAGTAAATATAAACCTGTCATAACTGGGTATTAATCACCTATCAGAACACAAAAAAGGAAAAGATTTGGTTATAGATCATGAGGTTTTAAGTGGTAAAAATCATGTGATGTTATATGACTTTCAGTTTTCATATAAAAAACAACATACCCGGTGAAATCCCACAAATTGGGGTCTGGGGAGGGTAGAGTGTACGTAGATCTTACCCCGTGAGGTAGAGAGGCTGTTTCTGGTAGACCCTCGACACAAGGACAAGCAATTCAAAGCAGTATAAACAGTCATGGAAAAATACTATAAAAGCATAACAAAACAGTATGGAAAAAAGGAGCAGTACTACCACAAATTAATACAATAATCGAAGTACAAGAAACAACAAATAGTAGCAGAAATCGAAGGACAAAAAACTACAAGAGTAATACTACGAGAACCAATTTGAACAGATAAGTAGGACTATGTTCAACTACCTACTAACCTTCTACCCTAATCCGTATCCTCCATAACCTCCTATCTAAAGTCATATCTTCGGTAAGCTGGACTTGTTCCATGTCTTGTCCAATCACCTCTCCGCAATACTTCTCCGGCCTGCCTCTACCTCTCCTGGAACCGTTCATAGCCAACCACTCACACCTCCACACTGGGGCATCCATGCATCTCCTCTGCACATGTCCGAACCATCTCAGCCTCGCTTCCCGCATCTTATCCTCCACCGAGGCCACTCCCACCTTGTACTGGATATCTTCATTCTTAATCCTATATCTCCTAGTATGCCCACACATCTATCGCAACATCCGCATTTCCACAACTTTCATCTTCTGAACGTGAGAGTTCTTGACTGGCCAACACTCCGCCCCATGCAACATGGTCTAACCACCACTCAGTAGAACTTGCCTTTAAGTTTTGGTGGCACCTTCTTGTCACAGAACTCATCAATCTCCCAATCATTAACGTAAGTTGTAGATGTCATCTAGTATTACAGAAACAGCCAGCTATCATACGCTTTCTATTTATAGCCAAAAGTATGCCGTTTCCCACAGTCAATCTAGTAAAAGGATAAAAAAGAAAGTAGAAAAGGTTCAATGCAGGCTACAGCTTTGCTGTACTTAGGCTTGTCACCTTAGACAAAACTGCATCTTGGATGGAGTTAGGCTCTGCATCCTCACCTTTACTAGCTTTGTAGTTTAAGCATGAATCAACCCTTCAAGGAAATGAATTCAGCAATAAACTTGAGGCTATGATTTTGACAGGTACCTAGTGACGAATAAGATTAAGTGTCCAAAATGTCGACTGTGTCAGCATTAGTATCCTTTTAATTCAACGTGCCATCAATGATACAGCTTTTACAAAGGAAAATGAAAAAAGCTGCAAAATTTCTGGTCACTAGATATGTCAAGTGAAGCAGAAGCAGCAAAACTCCACAATCCAGAATCTGCTGAGACTAATGGTAGAACACTAGAGCTTGTTGGATCTCTGATCGAACTAGGAACATGATAAACATCCTCTAATAATTTAGCTACAGTGTTCTCCATTCTTGACACTTTATTTAAGGTCTATCATAATCTCTAGTTTCTCGCTTTCAGCATAGTACAAGATGATGCAAATCATAATTGAGAATACAAGCTAAAGTTCATCAGAAAGAAAGTACAGAAAATATGATGAGCCCAAACTCGAAAGTGGTTATCTCAGTTAAGTCACATTTGTGAATTGTCACTGGACATGCTAGTCATATCTCATATCCATAAGATTTGTAGTATGACCATGCCAAATAGTTTAAAGCATCTTTTGCATCATTAGGTCCATAGGAACTTTTTTTTTTTGTTCTTTCCTCCTTCCTTCAGATTCAATTTCGATAACCTATCGAATTTCACACTTATCCACGTAACCAGCTTAGCTTCACATGTGTATTCTTACACCCATATTTATAACCACTAACCAATCATCTTTACATGCCCCTGTTCTTTGCTTTTGGCATGAAGAACAATGAGAGATAACTTCCACATAAAAATAGGAAAAAAGATAATCACTGGAATCATATTTCAAATACCCCATGTCTAACAACCTTAAGTCTAGGGTCGAGTGTTTAGGATTAATTCAACAGCAGTCTTATATCTACCAAACTCTAATTTAATAGTACTAATACTTAATTTACAGAGCTGTAGCTCATCATAATTTACCTACATAAGTAAATGGGCAAGTCTTTTTACGCAAACCCAGTTAAGCCAATGGGCATAGTTCTACAAAGTCCCAAATGCATGATCACATGGTTGATTTCGCAGATGGTCACTCAACTAATAGTTATTATCTCAGCAAATCACTTCCTTTATTTAACAAAATTGGAATAAAAAAGATACTCCCTCTATCCTAATTTGTGTGACACCCTTTCCTTTTTAGTTTGTCCAAAAAGAATGTCACCTTACTATAATTAGCAACAATTTAACTTCAAAATTCCCCTTTTACCCTGAATGAAATGAATTATAGCCACACAAATCTCTAAGGAATGTCAATTTACTATAATTAGAAACAATTTAACTTCAAAATTCCCCTTTTGAAATGCATTATAGCCACACAAATGTCTAAGGTTTGTTTTAGACCACACATTTTAAAAGTATTTCTTTCAACTTTGTGCCAAGTAAAACGGTGCCACATAAATTGGGACGGAGGGAATGAAATGATCATCTAAGAAATCAACTCCATGATCACATGTATACTCACCCTAATTATGCAAAATTGCAGCAATGTCGCGTAAATGGCTCAGTTAAAACTAGTACTAGAAAATTAAGCCAAAGTACATAAACAGCGCCTGTACATATGAACAAAATGCGGTAGCAGAATTGATAGTGCATACATACCATGGTGCGCAAGGGTAGGAGATGGAGAAAAGGCTAGGGTTCTGTAATGAGAGTGAAGAGCTCTGGCAACATGCCTTATTGATGCCATAATTGAAATCTGTAGTTCAATCTGTGGGAATGGTGGAGCTTTTCTGTCGAGTCTCTCAGTTTTCATAGATGACAAAAAATAAAAGTAAAGAAGAACATCAATGTACTGCTATATTTTCCAGGGCAAATGTTGGTGTATTGGGGTTTCTGCTTTTACTGCACAGTGAAGTTTCTATGAGAAAAATTCATTTCTTTTCCGAGCTTGTACCCATCCAGACAGGTTTGCTGTTTTAGAGTTGGGGTCAAACTCTTCTCCATAAATCTAGATTTTCTAATTAATCACATTTGTGGCTCTGCCAAATCTTTTTTCACCTTAGCCTTGGAGTACGTTTTATTTTCTCATGTGCAAGTGGTAAATTAGATGCAAGTACAGACTATTCATGTTCTTGACCTTCTACAATGATTGTTCCCCAGAATAAGCAGAAGTCCTTGAGATAAAATATTTCGAGATGCAACTTAGCAAATCATTTTTCTCCAGAAAGAATCATGATGTCTTTCTAAGGAATTGTGGGTCTCTTTATTAGCTCTTTTCTGGGTGCAAATTTTCTGGAATATACTCATTTAGATCGTTAGTGTGTATGACTTGTTTTATCTGTTTCTATAAAGTATTTATTCTATATGTGGAATGTGAAGAATCCTTCCTTGTGCTCCCCCTTTTTCTTTTTTGGGATGAAGTTAATATCAGTAGAAGGCATCGAGCAGATGCAAAGGTTACAAAAGAGAGAGTATATCTGCTCAATTACAAAAGAGAGGCTATTATAAGTCTAGGGAGCTAACGAACTCCAAAAAATGATTGGTACTATTTACAGGAGAAAGGTTAACGCAGCTAAAGAGAACCAAACATCTAACCTTCAGGGAACTGCTTGAAGTTGAGATACCATCAAAATATCTGCAATTTCTCTGTCCAATACACAATATGCTAGCAGATACCATAATCCAGATCTTTTTAATCGCTTGATCAACTTTCTGTGAATTCCAGTTCACATAGGCTTCTCTAACAATGAATGGCATAGCCCACTTCAATCCAAAAATAGTAAGAAACATGCTCCAAAGGTCAGTTGCTACCGCAAAGTGAAGGAATAGGTGGTTGACACTTTTTGAATTAGGTTGGCTACTTGGCGCATAAAACACCTATTGATTAACTGGAAGTTTCTGTTATCCTTTGCCAACACAAAGTTAACTGCATTCTGATGAATTTCCTTGACAAAAGGATGGTTCAATTCTCCATGTATTACTTGCCGTCATCTTTACCAATGCCATGCACATACAGTGCTAGGGACTATTTCATCTTTCTAGGCGATCTTATCATATCCATGGCTATATCACTCACTGAACTTGTGTTCTTGATGTAACAGGTAATTTAGACTCTTATCTTCGCATTTCGTCTAAGCTTAAAATTGGCATAGATGTGGACGATTTTTCAATAAAATTGAACATTTCCTCTCCTAAATCACCGGAAAGCACTCAAAATGCCGATGGCACAGCATCAGCTAAGCCAGGTGAGTTACACTTATATATAGTCAGTCGAGCTTACAGAATAAGGTAAAACTGTGGATGTTCAATTAGCACTCTCTCGTCCCTGTGTCCCATTCTTTCCCTTTACCCTTTTGAATAAATTAAAGTCAAAAACTTCTCTTTTCGTTTGATTAGATAAATATGGAAAAAAATGCTCTATAGTTTGTGAATTATGAAATTTGATTTGACGGCTCTAGTTAGTAGGAGAGATTAAGTTGATATTCTTACTTTCTTATCTTAGAGGAACTTGCCGTAGCAAGTAATTGAGTGAAGCTATATTCTTGTTTAGTGTCTCCTTGTCCCTTCATGATAAGATTTCAGCTGTCTAAATCGCCTCATATGATATGGCAAGGCTATTCTTCAAATCTTTGTCACCTGTGTTGATTCACGATTATCTTGATTTTCTAATCCCAGTTAAAAACATGTAATTGATAGTTTAAACCTAACTGTTGGGATTGTAACTTGATCATCCTTTCCAGATTTTTCTTATAGATTTGGTGGACCGTTCTCTAGAGATAATTCGCTGTGATTTCGGGTTAAAGTGGTGGACGTTTCTTTGTGTGGCACTTGTGACTTGAGCTCATTGAAGCAACTTGACATGTGCTGTTGTAGCATAGGGGATTTTTACTTTAAGCTATCTTGTGAGAACTGAAGGCATTTGTTTCTCGAGGAATATACTTGCAAGATATTAGCATAGGTTCGAATCTCAATAGGGATAAAAGACACTAGGTGATTTCTTCCATCTGCCTAAGTCTTGATGGCAGAGTTACCTGTTACCCCCGTGGAATAGTCGAGGTGGGTGCAAGCTGACCCGGAAATTGCAAAAATAACCAAAAAAGCCCACTAATAATTCTTCTTCTTCTTCTTCTTTTTTTGTTTGGAGTGGGCTTCAGTAGTTTATTGGTGGGACCGAAAGGACTGGTCACTGAAATCGGTTGTCAAGTCTCCCTTTGGGAAACTATCTTAAACATAGAAACGCACCCTTGTCCGTTTAGCAGTGAATATAACACCGTTTGTTCATCCCTGAAAAGATCCTTCTACCTTAATGATGCATTCTTGCTGCTTGGATCTTTTTGGGTATCAACAGAACGGTCTACTCCTTCCTAACTTCTTACACTACTTCCATATAAATTGTCTTCTGTTTTGTGCTGTATTCAGGTAGAATTCCGGTTCGACTGTATGTTAGAACTATCAATGAGGATTTTGATGAATTAGAAGAAGCACCGGTGGTTGAAAGTTGGGACAAAATCTCTTACATAAACAGACCTGTTGAGATCCATGGAGATGGTAAGAGATTGTGCCCCCTATAATTTTTAGTTTCATTTTGTATTTGTGCACACACAGTGACTAACCTCTGGTAACTTCATGAACATCAAAGCCATACTTAGAGGATTGGTGATTATATTCCGCATTTCAGGGTTGACTTTAGTCTACCTTTTCCTATGAGGTAAATGTTGACTGGTGGGAGGCTAGCAGTTTGCTTAGGTAAACTAAGATAATGTGATTAACCTACATCATTTGGTCCTTCTACCACAATTATAGGTGGAATTTAGACGAGTTTAGGATGAGGATGGATAGTGAGCAACCTTGGAAAAAAGAACTCATGAAGAAAAAGTCCCTTGCTATGAAGATCACCAATGTCATATGGGAAGAAAAAGTCAAGGAGGCTCTTGTGTGAATGTGTAACTAGTGGTGCTAACAAAGTTAGTGTAGATTAGGTAGTTGAGTTGAAGGTAGGTTGTATTTGATAGGGGCAAAGAAGACCCAAAAGCAAAGGTGGGCGTCTCTTTATGCGTTTATGCTCTGGAAATTGTTGTGATTATTAATGCCTCATACCTTCTTCTTGATGCCTTTGATTGCAGGAAAATGCTTCACCTTGTATAATGCAGTAACAAAACTTCTGCCCGAGCTTTTCGGGGAAAAACTTCCACCAAAAGATGACGTTTCTAGAGAAGAATTTGAGGCTGGACAGAGATTATCTCCTGAAGAAACAAACAAGAGCAGCATGGAACAAAGTGGGGAGATGTTGAATGAGCGCATCGTCTCTTGCTCTGTTTCAGATGGTGCTGAGATCAAGCTCATACGCATTCAGGGAATTGAACCAAAGATGGAGATTCCTTTTGCATGGGTGGTAAACAATTTGATGAACCCTGAATACTTTCTTCATATCTGTGTATATGTCAAAATTCAAGAACCCATTACCATATAGCAAATTGTTTACTGGATTAGTATTTTAGGAGATTTGGGAATTCTTTAGTTCTGATAAGTGTATATATGTCAGTAACTGTAAAGAAGTGCATAGGATATTCTAAACGAGAGTTTTTTCCTCTAGCTCTTGTCCATGCTATTGGCAAGAGAGCCAAACATCTGCATCTCAAACTCCTCATGGTTGCAAAGTTTATTGCCATAATATGGAAAAACAGATTCTAAGATATACTTTGTGCAGAGTATCTCAGAAGATGGAGGAACACCATTGGCATATATCGAACTAAGATCTTTTTTCTCATATTTTTTAGTTCATAAAAATGATTTACGCTGGACTTTTTTCCACATAGTAGCAAACAATTGCGGTAAACAAGTGATACTATGGTTTGAGTTGTAATGGTCTTGTGACCGCTGAATTGTCTCTTCGGGACACTATAACATTTTTTTGCGCGGATTGCCCTTCTTTTGGGTGGTCTTTAAATTTTGCCCTTCAAATTTGTGGTCTTTAAATTTTGCCCCTCATATTTGTGGTTTTAAGTTTTGCCCTTTGCTTGAAATGGTGGGCGAATACATGAAGTTCTGGGTTCGAACCCCCGCTCAGGCATAAAATAAAAAAATTATTTCGCAAGGCAGGACTGGGGAGTGTATGCCGGATCCAGCATACAATCTTTAAGGAAAAGCTAAAGTTATGCCGGATCGGGCATAACTAAAAGTCTGCCCATAAGGCAAAATTTTTCCTAAGACATAGTTTAGTTATGCCTTATGGGGCAGAATTTTAGTTAAGGCATAACAAAATTATGCCCCATAAGGCAAGAACTTTTCTTAAGGCATAGACTTTGCCTTATAAGGCAAAGTTTAAGTTATGCTTTAAGGAAAAGTTTCGCCTTATGGGCATACTTTTAGTTATGTCTTTGGGGCACACTTTTTAGTTAAGGCATAACTAAAAGTTTACCTTGAAAAGTAAAAAAAAAATTAAAATATATATATATATATATATATATATATATATATATATATATATATATATATATATATATATATGCTTCAAGGCAAAGTCTACCGGAGGGGGCAGACTTTTAGTTAAACACAACTAAAAGTCTGCCCCCTCCGGCAGACTTTTAGTTAAACATAACGAAAAGTCTGCCCCCTCCGACAGACTTCTAGTTAAACACAACTAAAAGTCTGCCCCCTCCGGCAGACTTCTAGTTAAACACAACTAAAAGTCTGCCGGAGGGGGCATAGCAAAATTTAAATTTTGTCTTATAAGAAAAACTTTTAGTTATGCCTTAAGGAAAACTTACGCCTTATGGGGCATACTTTTAGTTATGTTTTATGGGGCACACTTTTAGTTAAGGCATTACTAAAAGTTTACCTTGAAAAGTTAAAAAAAAAAACGTATATATGCTTCAAGGCAAAGTCTGCCCCCTCCGGCAGACTTTTAGTTAAACATGACTAAAAGTCTGTCGGAGGGGGCATAGCGAAATTTAAACTCTGCTTTGCAAATTTTTTTAAAATTTTTGACTGAGCGGGGGTTCGAACCCGGAACCTATGGGTTTTAGCCGAAGGGCAAAATTTAAAGACCACAAATATGAGGGGCAAAATTTAAATACCACCCCAAAAAAGGGCTTTAATGACTATTGAAAAGTAAAATTTCAGCCCAAAGGAAACGTGCTTCTCCAAATGTTTCTACTTTTCTGTCAATTTTCTTTTACAAAATTTATGCATAATTCTGTATTTAGAAGATATTCATGACTGATGGAGTAAATTGGGGCGATATATTTAATGGTAAATTGATTTCACTTTCTTCCCTAAATGTTATCCTCACTACTAGAGGTGCCAAATGAAAGTTTGAGTCGGGTTACAACTTATGAGATTGGGTCAACTTCAATCAACCTTGTTAGAAATAATGTTTCAATAAATCAGAAAAAGAAAGGAAAAGATGTCACGATTTCATCTGAGAAAGAAGAAGGAAGAATTTTTGATGCAAATGATGTAGTCAAAGACACAAACATATGGACTGGGCCTAATCCGAGTGGGCTAATGGTTTCATCAACATTAGATATTATGGGCTGCATAAACAAAGGCCCAAACTGTGTAGACACTGGCCCAGGCTGCATAAACAAAGGCCCAGACTTATCAATAATACAAGATACAAGGAAGGAGCACATGTCTGATGAAAATGACATCAAACAAATTTCAGAAACAAATTCAACAGATGTACAAAATGACAAAGGCTAGCTGGATATTTTATTCCACTGTTTGTTATACATAGACAAATAATAGTAGGACAGGTGGATTAGGGTACATAGTAGAAATTTACTTTTTCGTCCAAATGGACTTGTATAAATTAGCATGTACAGTGCAAGCAATACATAGAAAATTCTCTCACATCACTGTTCCATTATTTTTTCTTTCATGGTATCAGAGCAACAGTAGAATTTCTACAGTTCTAAAATCAAATCAATCTTCTGATAATCTCTAATCATGCCTAACAATGAAGAGAACAGTTCAATAACAGTCACTCCAAATCAAACCACTGCTAATCAAACTTCCATGGACTCAAACCATCCATACTTCCTTCATTCTTTTGATTCACCTGGTATGGCTTTGGTAAATACTCTTTTTAATGGAAAGGGTTACCAATGATGGAAAAGGACTGTGCTCATAGCACTATCAGCCAAAAACAAGTTAGGTTTTATCACTGGAAGACATCCTGCACCAAATGAGGACTCAACAGATTTCCACTCTTGGAATAGGTGCAATGACATGGTGACTTCATGGATATTGAACTCACTGTCTAAAGAAATAGCGGACAGTGTAATATACTCAACAACTGCTAAGGAGCTTTGGACTAGTCTTGAGCATAGATTTGGCCAATCTAATGGTGCTAAGCTCTATCATCTGCAAAAACAGCTCAATGGATTAGTTCAGGGAAATCTAAACATAGCAGCCTATTTCACAAAGCTCAAGAGATTATGGGATGAATTTGGACTCACTAAATGCAAATATAAAATGTAGTTGCACATGTCTATGTGAAGGAAAGGACAAGTTACAAAAATCTCTTGAGGATGAAAGACTTATAATCTTTCTCACGGGGCTGAATGATGTTTATTCTCATGCTAGAGGAAATGTGTTGATGATGAATCCTCTACCCAACATAAACCTTGCTTACTCTCTTCTTTTACAAGATGAGAATCAAAGGGAAGTTTATGTAAACCCCTTTTCTACAGCTGATTCTTCTTCTTTCATGGTAAGTAATCAGGGACAGAATTTTCATAGAGGAAAACAACCACAGAAATTTCAAAAAAAATTCAAAACAACTTTAAAAAATCAGGTGGTATGACACAGAAGTATGGAAATCATCTTCAAAGAAACCCTCACCCTTCTTACAGAAAGAAATATAAGTTTAACCCTAATGTTTCTTGTACTTATTGTAAGAAAGTAGGACATATTGTGGATGATTGCTACAGGATAATTGGGTTCCCCCAAGATTTTCAGTTTACAAACAATAAGGGTATGGAAGGTCAGGTGAGGGGAAATGGTGTCATTGGTGAAGAGGAATCAGACAACATGATGAACAACAGCAACATGATGAAAAACAACAACATGATGAGTCACAGCAGCATAGACCTGGATTTTCTCAATCAACATCTCAACAAAGAACAACTTTCCCAAGTCATTAATGTGATCAAACAGGTTAAGATTGGAGATGCAGGTGCAAGATCCAGTTCAACAATCAATGCTAATGCTGTAGCTGGTACAATGACTAAATATTTTGGAACTTATTTCTCTATTTTTAACTCTAGCTCCTGGATCATAGATTCAGGAGCTTCTGAGCATATGTGCTTTAATGCAAGTGCTTTCTGTTCTATGAATCCTCTTAAAGTTCCTCTAAATATTAATCTTCCTAACTCTCACAAGATAATTGTCACTCATGTTGGTGAAATTTCTATTTCTCCTGGTCTTGTCCTTAAAGATGTTCTTCATGTCCCTTGTTTTAAATATAACCTTATGTCTGTCCATAGATTCTGTCATCAATTCAATTACACTCTCTTTTTCACCTCTCTTAAATGTCTGGTGCAGGGCCCTTTGATGAGGAGGGCACAAGCTTTTGGTAATGCAAGAGAGGGATTATACATCTTCCAGCCTAGTAGTCCAGGATCTAGTCAATTGTGTAGTACTAGTTTTCCAGTTTCCTTTTCAGCTAATCAAGACAGTAGTAGTTTAGGATCTAGTCAATTATCTAACACTAGAATTCCTGTTTCTTTTTCAGTTAAGCATGATAGTAATGTTGAATTTCCAGTTTCAGTTTCTTTTCCATTCAATGCTAGTGCAAAATCTGATGTAAAGCTATGGCATGTAAGACTTGGGCATTTGCCTTTCTCATCAATAAAGAACATCAGTTTTATTCCTTCTCCATCTATTTCTGATTGTTTTTGTGACATCTGCCCATTGGCTAAACAATCTAGATTACCTTTTCCTTTAAGTCAAATTTCACCCAAATCTATTTTTCACTTAATACATATAGATACTTGGGGGCCTTATAAAGTTTCTACTCATAATAACTTTAAATATTTCTTAACAATTGTGAATGATTATAGCAGAGGGACATGGACATTTCTAATGAGTTCAAAGGGAAATGCTTTTTCAGTACTCAAATCTTTCATTCAGATGGTCTACAAGCAGTTCAGTACTAAAGTGCAAATCATCAGATTAGATAATGCACTTGAATTAGGGAAAAGCCTTGCTGCCTCTACTTTTTTTAAATCTGAAGGTATAATTCATCAGACATCATGTATGGCAACACCTCAATAGAATGAGATTGTTGAGAGGAAACATAGACACCTTCTCCAAGTTGCTAGGGCACTACTGTTTCAGTCCAAGGTTCCTCTTATCTATTGGGGAGAGTGTATTTTGACAGCTACTTTTCTCATTAACAGAATGCCTACTAATGTTTTGTAAGGACAGACACCCTATGAGAAATTATATGGAAAGGCCCCAGATTATCAACTATTAAGGTGTTTTGGTTGTCTTGTATATGCATCTACCCTTGGTCAACACAGGGGGAAGTTTGATCCAAGGGCAAAGACATGTGTATTTTTAGGATATCCTTCTGATACAAAAGGATACAAATTATTGGACTTACAATCATCTAAGGTTTTCATATCAAGAGATGTATTTTTTCATGAAGACATTTATCCCTTTCACACAAATGAGGAACAAAGTCAGCCACTATTTCCAACTTCCTATCCTTCTAATCAATCTTCCACACCTATTTCTCCACATCCAGTCTACTCTACCCCATCTTCCTCTGACATGCCTCCACCAGATTCTCCTGATCCTTTTCTCCCTAACACAATGTCACCACTATCGCCTTCCTCTGATTTTGCAGAATCTTCAACACACTCAACTCCTGTTCCTTCTCCCACTTCTATAACTACACCATCTCCTTCACCTAATTCACCTTATGATTCTTCCTTATCAACCAACACACCTCCCTCTTCACCTAATCTCATTTCTACACCACATGCCATACCTTCCCAAACCAGAAAATCTAGTAGACTTAACATTGGTGCACCACCTCCCTACCTTCAAGATTATTTTTGCTACAATGTTTTCCTCAGTGATGTCACCAATCATTGCTTTTCTACCTACTCTACCCCTATAATTCTACCTGTTTCTGCCTTATCTCAATCTAATCAATCATCCCTTCACTCTATTTGCAACATTCAAGAACCCACCAGTTTTCACCAAGCTTCCTTACATCCTGGATGGCAAAAGACCATGGATGCTGAACTAGATGCATTAATATCCAATGACACGTGGGACATTGTTACTCTACCTAAATGAAGGAAAGCTTTACCTTGTAAGTGGGTTTACAAGGTAAAGCAGCACTCAGATGGAACTCTAGAAAGACTAAAAGCCAGGTTTGTGATAAGAGATGATATTTAAAGAGCTGGTTTTGATTACAATGAAACGTTTTCACCAGTGGTGAAAATGACCACCATTAGATGCCTGATTGCTATTGCAGTTAAGAAGGGATGGGAAATTTCTCAATTTGATGTTAATAATGCCTTCTTGCATGGGGATTTGCAAGAAGAGGTCTTTATGAGATTCCCCCCTGGTTTGCAGCCTAATTCTCTTGATCTTGTTTGCAAGTTAAAGAAATCATTGTATGGTCTCAAGCAAGCCTCTAGGCAATGGTATGCCAGGCTTGCTGGAGCACTTAGTTTTAAAGGATTCACTTCATCTCTTAACGATTACTCCTTATTCTTTAAGAACTCAGGAGGTTTTGTCACCATTATTGCAGTCTATGTGGATGACCTTCTAATTACAGCGAATAATCCTATAGATATTGCTGATCTAAAGGATTTTCTTCACTCAGAATTCAAAATCAAAGACCTTGGTTCTCTAAACTATTTCCTAGGCATGGAATTCATCAGAGAAAAACAAGGTATCATAATAACTCAAAGGAAATATACCTTGGACTTACTCCATGAATTTGATGTTTCCCATTTACCATCTGTTTCCTGCCCATTGGATCCTTCTTCAAAGCTCACCTCTGCTTCTGGAGATCTATTCTCTAATACCACTCTGTATCGACATCTGATTGGCAAATTGAATTACCTCACCCATACCAGGCGAGATCTCTCATTTTTTGTTCTTACCCTAAGCCAATTCATGCAACAACCCACTTACTCCCATTTCACGGCTGCCTTGCGAGTACTCAAATATCTTCACAATGATCCAAGTCAAGGCATTTTCATGTCCTCTCAACCTTCCTTCTCATTAATTGCCTTTTGCGACGCCGATTGGGCTGCTTGTCGGGATACCCGTCGCTCCATCAGTGGATTTTATATCACCTTAGGAGGCTCACCCATATCCTGGAAATCCAAGAAACAAACATCCGTCTCTTTGTCTTCTGCGGAATCTGAGTATCGATCCATGAGGCGTTTAGTCACTGAATTAACTTGGCTCACTCGATTGTTGACCGATCTATCACTTCCCCAAAATCTTCCAATTCATGTTCATTCAAATAGCCAAGCAGCGATGCATATTGCTCGTAACCCTATTTTTCATGAGCGAACAAAACATGTGGAGCTCGATTGCCATTTTTTTCGGTAACAATATCTCTCCGGTTTAATCTCTCTTTCTTTTGTTCCATCGAAACTTCAACTAGCCGATCTGTTCACCAAAGCTCTCTTAAGACCCTCACATCTATCTATCATATCCAAGATGGGTGTTACTTCGTCCCTCTCCATCTTGAGGGAGGATGTTAGAAACAATATTTCAATAAATCAGATAAAGAAAGGAAAAGATGTCACGATTTCATCTGAGAAAGAAGAAGGAAGAATTTTCGATAAAAATGATGCAGTCAAAGACACAAACATATGGACTGGGCCTAATCCGAGTGGGCTAATGGTTTCATCAACATTAGATATTATGGGCTGCATAAACAAAGGCCCAAACTGTGTAGACACTGGCCCAGGCTGCATAAACAAAGGCCCAGACTTATCAACAATACAAGATACAAGGAAGGAGCACATGTCTGATGAAAATAACATCAAACAAATTTCAGAAACAAATTCAACAGATGTACAAAATGACAAAGGCTAGCTGGATATTTTATTCCATTGTTTGTTATACATAGACAAATAATAGTAGGACAGGTGGATTAGGGTACATAGTAGAAATTTACTTTTTCGTCCAAATGGACTTGTATAAATTAGCATGTACAGTGCAAGCAATACATAGAAAATTCTCTCAAATCACTGTTCCATTATTTTTTCTTTCAAACCCATTCTTTAAGGATTTGTTGACATGGTCTGCAAGAACTATAGTCTACATATAAGATTGGATTGGTTAACGAATCAACCCATGCTTAGTATCTCCAAAAAAACATAAAATTTTGGAAAATAATGAAAAAGATCCCTTATAACCTATTGCCTGATTAATTTGGTGACCGCCCACTGGCTTTTGTTTGCAACATACAATGGGAAGTTCATACAGGCATTTATCTCTTTTGTCATTTGGCTTTATAAAAGATTATACAATTGAAAAAAAAAATACTTCAGTGGGTCAATTGGCTTGCATGTTACTTCAATGTCGAAGTAACTACAAACTGTAGAAGTGGATAGCAAACAAGAGGCCAAAAAAAAAAAAAATTACAAATGAAATGTCCGGATGACAGTTACAGAGTTAAAATAATAAACAACTAACGCAAAATGTAGTTCATTCATATTTCACTTTATATTCTATGAATTTAACCTCCTCTTCTTTCTTTTCTTTCCTTTTCTTTTGGCGGCACTATTACATGGTTTGACGATAAGTACCCTTCTAATTTTGTTTTTCTTGGTCCTTTGGCGCCACTAAGACTTGATTTTGTCGCTATAAGTACCCTTCTAACTTTTTCTTCTAAGGGGCTATTAAGACTTGCTTGTATCACTACATCTACAAGTACCCTTCTGATTATCAAAACTTGGAGGAAAACGTTGAGAATGAAGAGCTCCCTAATATCTGTTGAATTTTGTTGAAAGGTTAAGGGAATTGCTTTTGGGGGTTGAGTTTTTTTTTTTTTTTTTTTAATAAATCCTTTGGGGATTAAATTTGTAATGGAGAAAGGGACATGACCTTTTATTAGAACTTGTACGTAGTTTTTATCAGATGCATATGGCTTTTGAAATGGTTGATTTGGGGCAATTCTGGGGCATGTCGCCTAGCCATTGTCAAGATGTTAGGTATATAAATAACACAAATAGTCTCAGCAATCATTTCTTTCCATAATTAGGCCTAGATGCTAAACTAGTCTTCCTACATCGGTTGTGAAATAGATTGTCGCTTGCGCTTTACTATTTTAAACAAAAGGAAGATATATATATATATATATATATATATATATATATATATATATAAACTAGATGATGAAATAGAAAGTACATATATATATAAACTAGATGATGAAATAGAAAGTACATTAGAGGATACCGAATCTGGATTTATGAACATTGAAATAATACAAGAAGCCTTTGAAGTCAGGGGCGACCCAACGTGTTGGGTGGGGGGACACGTTCCCCCCCAAACTTCGAAAAAAACCCTATCTATATCTATATATATACACACACACACACACACACCTTGAAAAACTATGATATATTTTCAAAGGACCCCTCAAATATAATTGCAAAAGTAGTTCAGTTGGTAGGAGTGCTCACCGGTCACCACCCGAGATCAAATCTCAGCTCCAACACAATTTTTTTCACATATATACTTGTATTTTCGCCACTGCTACACTATTAGTGATCGGTCCGACACGGTATTATCCCTCAGTCGTCATTAAAATTTTTGTTACCGTGTATGTTAAGATAATAGTGCCCCCGCTGTCTTAAAATCCTGGGTCTGCCTCTGTTTGAAGTAGATATAACACAACAAGTAGAAGTATTAACTAATGATATCAGTGAATTAAATAAGACAATAGAAACGTTAAAAGAAATTTCTCTTTCATGAACGATTTAGACCCAATATATGAAAAAGTTTTACAATTAACAATTAAATTTCAGCCTAATCCAAAAGGATTTACCGATTACGTTCCTCAAGGTAGATCGGATCAAATAATAATAAAACAGATTAACACTATAATCGCATTACTCTTAGAAGATAATAAAAATACTAATGGTATCAAGCAATTATTGGTATCAAGCAACATTCAAGGGGAGAAAACAAGGGAATATTTAATAATCTTTGTTCTTAATAACTCTCTTCTTTAATCACACCTCGGACATGACCGACATTGCGTACTTTATAATCTGGACATTTCAAGGCCTCAATACCTAGGAATTTACAGGTTAATCCATCGATGTTATTAAGAAATTATGAGACTAACCATATACTAAGAGTAATGAGTCCATAACAACATAATTTACATAAACATAAATTTACATGAATTTACATAAAGGAAAACTGATAATATACATAAACGGGAGAGTATTACAGAAAAATAGTTTGAAATATAAAGACTTACATGACTTAAAGACGGAGAGAGGTTTCCCTTTCGGGAACCCCAAAAAGACTTCTCTAGACTTGGAAACTTATTCTTAAAACTTCTTCTATTTTACAAAAAAGGTAGGTTTATATTATAAAGTTGGGAATGTGGAAGGTGGTTTTTTGCATTGATGAAAAGGAAGGGAATATGGTTTTCTCTAAATGTTGCTTGATATTCTCTTTCTTCGTGAGAGGTCTCTTATTTATAGCCTCTTGCGGACTTCAACTTCAGACTCCAGACTTCAGACTTCATTTTGCTTAAAGAATCTTTCTGACTTCATCCGAGTACAATTTGAGCCCCATCGTCACATGAAGTTTTCAGAAGATGCTTACATTATTGTCATTGCTAATCCCGTAGTTGCTTTAATAAAGCTCCTTTAATAAAGTTACTTTGTCGTCTTTGTTGCTTTTTCTGCTACTGTTTGCATGATTGTCTTGCTTTTAATATATATATTAAATATTTATTAGTACAGGTACGAAATAATTCTAGGTAAATGGACATAAATCATATAGCGTCCTTTTTGTTTTTTGTTTCTGTTGATGTTTGAATTTTGTTCTCTTATTATTTTGATTTACTTCATTATTGAGTGCGATCACACATTTGAGTGCCAAAGAAAAATGAAATAATTGGTTTTGTCGGCATTTACCAATTTTGTTTTTAATTTTATGTCTTTTTTTACAAAGTTTTTATGATTATGGATAAGGATTCTATTCAAAATTTCAAATTGTAAAGAACTATGTTCACCAATTTTCTCGTATGATACAATATGAAATTTACAAAAGTTTCCTCTTTAATTCCAAAGCCATATTAAGCAGGAAAAATAAAATGTTTACATTAGGGGGGGGGGGGGGGGGGGGGGTCATAAAATGTGGATGATGGTTAACTATTTCTCACATAAGGTATTCCAAACTTCAATTAGGGGAAATAGATGAATATGACCCTCTAATTAAGAAGAAAATAACCTTTCAAATATCTTTATACATGGAAATAGAGATAAAAAAGACTCACTGTTGAGATGACAAATGAGTTAGATATTCTCATCTAAATAGAAAGAGCTGAAAAATTCACCATTTTCTCATAATAAGAGAGTTATTATTGTTGGGTCTCACATAGTCGTGATGTAAGCGCTTACCTCATCTTAGTCGTGATGTAAGCGCTTACCTCATCTTAGTCGTGATGTAAGCGCTTACTTCATCATAGGAAATTCATTCCTATAAATAGGTAGCTTATGGTTCATTTGTAAAAAATCATTAAGATCATTTGCTATACACATCCCAAGAGATAAAAAATCTAAGAGAAATACTCTTAGTGAAAGGCCTAAGTAAGAGAAGGTCTTTGAGAGAATTTTCTGTGGTAAAATTCTTGAGTGTAATTGGGATTGGGGTTGTGAGGTTGAGTGTTGTAAACACTTGTAATATTTCTTCTTTAATAAGATCTGCAGCAGCAACGTGGACGTAGCTCTCACATTGAGGGTGAACCACTATAAATCTGTGTGTGCTATTTATTCTTCGCTTACATCACGGCGTAAGTAGGTTCTGTCTAAGGAGGTTGGTATTTAAGTGGTCCAGCTGTGACCCTCCAATCTTTCCTGGGAACCTGCTTACAAAGGTCGGATTTGGGATTCAAATCCTAACACAGGGAGGTTTACTACTTTTTCCAAACTGTAAGGGAGTATTAGTGTATGTATATAGAGGATTTAATGTATATATGTAGTATATGGATAATATTTTCTGTTTTCTGTAGGTATATGGTGTATATTATAGTATGATAGTTATAGGATACTATACTTAGAATATTTTTACTAAGATCTTCAATAATCAGAAAAAGTCCTTTAATATATACTACTATTTATAGGGCCAAATTAGGGTTCAAGGGCTGAAAAGGAGACATACATCAATTCTAAACCAATTCACCCCCCCCCCCCCCCCCCCAAAAAAAAATCCCTTCAAATCATCCTAAATTCGAAATTTAATAGAAACAAAACATCAATTCTGACAGAATTGTACTAACCTTATCCAATACACTCAAAATTAATCAAATACAACTAAATTCCAACGTTTATATTTAGAAAAATCCCCCCAAAATCCCTAAATTTTAGGGATAGTACAGTGACACACACAAATGGACAAAAACTAGTACAATAATGTTCATATAGTACGAATACAGCTAGTGTTTGTACAAATAATTCCATTCAATCCCTCATGAGGTTCCCTCAAACAAATTGACCCTATAATTGTGTCATTTGGCCAAGATAACAACAGGTTCTAATGACCTATGTCCATGGAAACCCCGACACTGATCAATTTGAGAGTAACACTCAATTAGGTTTTAGGATTTAATAATTAAAACTTGATAAAAACTGAAATTAAAACCTGTAATCATCACCAGCATAGCAAAGGGAATAAAACCCCTAAGAAATTAGTGAAAAATAGCCATCAAAATGGCTGGAATCAAGATCGCAGAAGAAACCCTAATTCCGATCGCCGTCGCCATTTTTAGAGAGAGGAAGAGAACATATGCGGGCAACATAACATATGGGGACTGAAGTTGCTAAATTGCAACTTTGGTCCCCTTTAATATATATTACCCCCCCCCCCCCCCCCCCCCCCCGAATTAGTTTTTAGGAAAGTTTAAAATGGCCCCCAAAGTATAAAACGTAATTTAAAAAGGCCCTTGGATATAATTTAAAAACTAAATAAACAATTATACGAAACTACGTATTCACCTAAAAGCCCTTATATAAACCCGCTTTTCAATATAACAGACTTTAGAATATGTCGTTTTAAAATACTAGCTTTAATATGAGCCTAATATTGACGTAGTTCCGGATAATATTTAAGTATGTGAAAAAAATGCGGTCAAAATGAATCGTAACTCGTACATTGTTTTAATTAACAATTTTCCTGAGTTAGACGGAACAGGATGTGTATTATTTATTTGTTGACTTACATTTATGAAAATAAATAACTCGTAATTTCTTGTAATTGTCAATTTTCACAGAATAATAATTAAACGTCAATTTTGCAATTTTCTCGGGATTTTGAAATTTTTAATTTTTTAAGGGAATCCTTACCCCGTCTTGGACTCTGGAAATATGAAAATTAAAATATACGTTTTATGAGGTGAAAATTAGGTGTCAACGATTGCCCCTTCGAAGTTCAAGGATGGCAAGGCCATCGCTACGAATTTGACAAACCTAATTTTTCACCGAATAATAGAAATTACAGTCCTTTTTGCGCAATATTTCGGGAGTATGGCCGGACCCTGGTTTCTGGGCTTCCTTCATATCTCAGGCTAAATGAGAATTCAGGCTGTTTATAGTTCTGACTCTGTGAGGACTATAAAATAAAGAGTTTCTTTAAACTATCTCGGGATGTCCCAATTTAATAATAGGAATATGGCCGAGCCTCGAAACTTGAGTAGCCTACATATCCTTGGCTTTGGGAATCAGGCCAATTGTAGTTCGACTCGATAGCCCGAAAAGGAATGTCCCTTTATGTGGGAACCCCTTTGGCTATTTCCGGTTGAAAATCCGAATCGGAGGCGATTTTTTAAAGTACCTATTAGTGTTCGTGCTTGAAATGATCTCCAATCCTTGGTGTAGAAAGCTTGACTTTCATACACGGTTTTTGACCGGTTGCCTAAGAAAAATTCCGCGTATGCTCCGCATGTTTTGAATCCGGCTTTTGCTCCCACCTTTGGTAGCTTCTAGCTCGTTTCCAAATGTTGAGTCCTGCGTGTTAGTCTTTTGAAAATTTTAATTTTAATGTAGACCTATGTGGCATTTTGCCATTTTGTTGACATTGTAGTCATCCTCTGATATCATGTCCGTCTTTTCACAAAGGCTTATCTATTTTCTTTCTTCTCTCATGGAAGTGTGTGTTTTTTTTTTAAAATAATCTACTCTGGATTATAATCACGATACTTCGACTGGCTTTTTGTTTCGTCGTCATCAGATGTTTCCATCGTTCAATGATAACTTCTGTTAGGATCTGGATCAGGCTATACCGCATTTATACGAACCTACTCAACCCAGTCCGATTGTCATTTTTGTAACTCGATGTGTCAATCATGAAACCCATGTTTTCTCGTGCCAACCGTTTTTGTTTCTTACGACGTCCACTACCCTAAAAAATTTAGCGTCACATCATGATTGCATATCGCGATGAGTGTCCAAATCTGGTGTCGCACATCCCATTATCCGCATACGGTGACTGCGATATACCAGTTGGTCTAACATCACCTATAGTAAAAAAATACCCAAATGTAGACTGCACATCAAAGTGCAGTATCATATTCCTCTCATGATCACCGCTAACCCCTCTGTCCAGAATTACAACATTTAGTCAGAATTTTTAAGTTAACTACTGCATATTCAAGGGCGGAGCCTTTTCTCATGACTACCACTATCCCTGAACCATGATTACGTTAACTTAAAATAGACTGCAATAGCGACTGCCAATCTTGACGTAGGAATCACATTCGTAGTTTAACGATTGCGGACATCAAGCTCAGAATTACGCTACCTATTTTTGGCTATTTATATGGATGGCGACTCAGCCCCTTCGGCACGTAGTCTCTTAATCCATATCGTCATTTTGAGGATGAAGCTTACCTTGGTGGCAAGACTTACACCTTCCTTTTTTGACTCCGGGGAAGAATACCCGCCGGTCGACAGGATTCACATCTTCCAAATGGACTAGACTCGATTGTGAGTAACGACATTCAATCCCGCTATCAACTCGTCATTTAAATTTTTGGATTTTTGGACATCCACTCAGCCAATGTATCAAGGCAAGCCATGCGACGTCTAGGCCGGGGTCTCAATACCTTTATACAAAAGCTGTTTTTAGTGAAAACTCGGCTTTTGATACCGTGATTATATCTTCCTGTAGTCTTTAGAATTTTCTTTTGCAAAAATCTTCGTGCTCTGCGAAACGAACAAACCTATTAGTGTAAAGAAAACTTTACTTGGGGAGGGTTTCGTTACCCTTTTGTATACTCATTACTGCTGTTATTCTTTGACGCTCCTCCTTCACTCGGCTCGCCGTCATCCTATTTTAAACATTATAGAAAATGAGTTAGTGTAAAACATCCATGCTGGTTTGTTCCTGCATCCACAAAAAAATTTGTCAGTTTCCTATATGGTCGACCGCTTTCCCTACGTATGGACTTCTTCCGTTCATATTTCGACAGGAAAGGATGTTCATTTTCCTTAAAATCTTTTATTTTCTAGTAGAGCTAAGAAAGGTTTTTTGGGCGATGATTTTTGGAAAATATATGCATATATGTTTCGAAAAATAATATTTTATATGTGCCCTTTTAATGTCATGACATTAGTTACTCAAGCAAGGTCTCCCGTCTCTTTCTCTTTTTCTTCTTCTTGATCTCGACTCGTGAAATTTTTTGAATCCTTTTCGAAAAAATTTCCCCAGTTTGTATACGTCTTTCTACCAACTTGAGTTTTGTCATGTCGACGGAATTTTTGAGACCCTCTCAAAAATTTTGCCCCAGTGTAAATGTGTACTTGTCATTTCTTGATTTCGCCGTGATCGAGGAATTTTTGAGATCTCTCTCAAAGATTCTGCCCCAGTTTCCTTGTAGGGTTGCCTTTATCTCTCTTTTCGCCAAATCATTTCTGAAGTTTTCCTATGGTTTATTGGAAAATTTGTTTGGAATGACCGAGCTCGGGGAGTGCCTACGTATCCCGTCCTGGGAATCAGGTCGAAACGTAGTTGGGGTAAGCATATTGAAATTTTTGGTGAGACCAAACTGAAACGAGCTCCTACGTATCCCAAGTGGGAATCAGGTCATAACGTAGTTCAAAATACATAATTTTGGATTTTTGGGTTAAAGAGACTGAGCTTGGAAAAGCGCCTACGTATCCCTTTATAAGTATAGGGAATCAGGTCCTTGCGTAGTTCGTATATAATGTTTTGGATTTGGTTTTCTAAGAAGAAATGCAAAATTACACGTAACGGGAAAGCAACTAAAGAAAACCTAAACTATGGAAACCATGAATCTTCGTAGCTGTCTTTTCTTCACGCGTAGTATCTTTTGATTGCATCTGAATTTATCGCTTTTGGCTACTCTTGACTATCCATTTCGGCAAGTACTACGGCTCCTCCTAATAGCACTTTTCGTACTATATAGGGCCTTTGCCAGTTCGGTGCGAACTTTCCTTTGTATTCTTCTTGATTAGGGAATATTCATTTGCGTACCAATTGCCTGATTTGAAACACCCTAGTTCTCACACATTTGTTGAAAGCACACGCTATTCTTTGCTGATATAGTTGACCATGACAAACAACAATTATCCTTTTTTCATCTATCAGAGCCAGTTGCTCATACCTTTTACGGATCCACTCTGCATCGTCTAACTCAGCTTCTTGTATTATTCGAAGTGAAGGGATTTCTACTTCGGCTGGTATCACTGCTTTAGTACCATACACCAACAGGTATGGGGTGGCTCCAGTCGAAGTCCTAGCCGTAGTGCGGTATCCTAGTAATGCATAAGGCAACTGTTAATGCCAATCTTTGTAGTTATCAATCATCTTTCGAAGGATTTTCTTGATATTTTTGTTGGCAGCTTCTACAGCCCCATTCATTTGTGGTCGATATGCGTTTGAATTTTGGTGGGTGATCCGGAACTGGACACACATGCCTCTCATCAAGTGGCTATTCAGGTTAGCCCCGTTGTCCGTTATGATTGATTCCGGGATGCCAAATCGGCATATGATGTTGTTGCGCACAAACTTTGTGACCACTTTCTTTGTCACTGATGAATAAGTGGTTGCTTCCACCTACTTGGTGAAGTAGTCTATGGTGACCAAGATGAAGTGATGTTTGTTTGACGCAGCTGGCTTAATGGGTCCTATGAATGCCCCAAGCGGCGAATGGCCAAGGTGCGTCATAGCATTTAGTTCTGTTGGAGGGACCTTTATCAAGTCTTCATGAATTTGACACTTGTGACATTTCTGGAAAAATTTGCTACAGTCATTTTCCTTGGTCATCCAGTAATAACCTGTTCTCAAGATTTTCTTTGCTAGCACGAACCCATTCATGTGAGGTCCGTAGGTTCCAGCATGCACTTCTTCAATCAATTTTGCAGCTTCAGAAGAATCAACACATGTAAGCAATCCCAGGTCTGGAGTTCTTTTGCACAGGACATTCTTGTTGAGGAAGAAACCATTTGCTAACTTCCTGATAGTCCTTTTTTGATTTAAAGTGATCCCTTCGGGATATTCTCCTTTTTCTAAGAACATTTTAATTTCAATGTACCATGGTTTTCCATCAGTCTCAGCCTCTACAAAAGCACAGTGGGCTGGCTGATCTTTGATTTTGATTTTGACGGGATTAATGTATCTACTGTCGGGATGCTGAATCATGGATGTTATTATTGCCAATGCATCGGTAAATTCATTCTGGGTTCTTGGTATATGTTTGAACTTGACCTCTCGAAAACGATCTGCCAATCTTTGCACAAGTCCAACGTACGGTATGATCTTTTCATTTTTGGTGGCCCACTCTCCTCGAACTTGATGGATATCAAATCCGAGTCGCCAATTACCTGAAGATCTTTCACATCTATGTCGAGAGCTAAACTTAGACCCAAGACTCAAGCTTCGTATTCAGCCATGTTGTTAGTGCAATTGAAACTCAACTTGGCCGCCACTGGATAATATTGGCCTGAGTCTGAAACCAAGACGGCTCCGATCCGTGATCCTTTAAAATTAACTGTTTCATCGAAGTATACTTTCCATCCTGATTTTTCTTCACTTTCTTCGCCTTCAATTGTTATTATTTCTTCATCTGGGAAGTAAGTCCATAAAGGTACGGGATTGCCATCTACGGGGATTCCTGCCAGTAGATCTACCAATGCCTGCCCTTTTACTGCCTTCTGTGCGACGTACTGGATGTCGAACTCGCTTAAAAGCATTTTCCATTTAGCCAGCTTCCCTATGGGCATAGGTTGGCGAAAGATGTACCTTAGTGGATCCATTCTTAAGATTAGATGAGTCGTGTTTGCATCCATATAATGTCCCAGCTTATGAGATTCCCAGGTTAGAGCGCAACATGTGTTTTCCACTACGGAGTATCTAGATTCGCAAGGTGTGAACTTTTTATTGATGTAATAAATGGCTCTTTCCTTCTTGCATGTCTCGTCATTTTCTGCTAATATGTATTCGAAAGCATTTTCTGATACCGACATGTATAGCAGCAAAGGACTCCCCGACCTTTGTGGGACCAAAATAGGTGGATTTGACAGGTATCTTTTGATTGTGTCAAAGGCTTTCTGACAGTCTTCCGTCCATTTGGTTGGAGCATCTTTCTTGAGGAGCTTAACGATTAGTTCTATGATCACTGTGCACTGGGCGATGAAGCGTCCAATGCAATTCAAACTTCCTACGAAGCTCATGATCTCTTTCTTCATTCTAGGCGGTGGTAACTCTTGGATTACTTTGATCTTGGTGGGATCTAACTCGATATCATGACGACTGACTATGAACCCTAGCAATTTTCCAGCAGGCACTCCAAATCCACATTTTGCAGGATTCAACTTCAAATCGTACTTGCGGAGTCTGTCAAAGAATCTTCGTAAATGATCAAGGTGGTCCTCACCTACTCGGGATTTGATGACAACATCTTCCACATACACCTCAATTTCTTTGTGCATCATATCATGAAAGACGGCGGTCATCGCCCTCATATAAGTAGCGCCGGCATTCTTGAGTCCAAAACGCATTACCCGGTAATGATAAACTCCCTACGGTGTGATGAATGCCGTCTTTTGAGCATCTTCTTCATCCATCAATATCTGATGATAGCCTGCGTAGCAATCCACAAAAGATTGCACCTCATGCTTGGTGCAGTTATCAATGAGTATGTGAATATTTGGGAGGGGGAAATTATCCTTTGGGCTAGCGTGGTTGAGATCATGGTACTCCACACAAATCCTTACTTTCCCATTTTTCTTTGGTACCGGAACTATATTTGCCAACCATGTCGGGTTTGGTGTCACCTCAACAACCCCCGACTAAATCTGTTTTTCTACTTCTTCTTTAATCCAAATGCTGACATCAGGCTTAGGCTGCTTGATTTTCTATTTTACCAGGGCGAATCCTTCAAGGATTGGAAACCTATGGGCAATAATATTCGTAATCAAACCCGGCATATTGGCGTATGACCAAGCGAAAACATCTTCATACTCTTTCAGCAGGCTCTGATACCCTTCTTTCTCAGCTTCCGTCAAGTGCACATTTATTCTAGTCTCCCGTACCGGCTCCTCACTTCCTAGATTAACTGCTTCTATTTCCTCTAGGTTTGGCATGGGTCTGTTCTCATATTCTTCTTCGGCATCTATTAACCCCGCCAATTCAGTTGTCTCTTCTCCTTGATTGTCATTTTGTTCATCGTCATTTTCACTTGCTTTGTAACATGTCATGACATTATTTGTGGCCTCTATATTATTACTGTAAAACAAAATAGCATGGTTGTTAATCATGTAAAAGCAATCTCAATTATGTATTGATATATAGTCACTTTAAAATTATATATACTTATATAGGTGAAGCAAAACGATTTTGTTTTATTGCAAATTTTGAGGTGTTTTTATTGAAATTTTAAAAAGATCAGTACGAATGACGGTCCTGGTTCGGAATGGGACATCGAGCCATTTCCATTATTAAACAACAGGTAAATGAAAATGTGATAAACCGGACCTTAAAGCCGACTTTCGCCGTTTTTTCTGCCAATGAGCATTCTTTCTACCGCAGAGTGAACAACGGGGTAGAAGTCCATCCACATGTTGTCTCTCCTGGTTCAGTAGGGTGAATCTCTAATGCTTCAGAGCATTCTTCAGTGATGGTCGCGCATTCTTCTTCCCAAAACAGCGTCCTTAAACCCTCTTCTGGATCTTCGCCATTGTAGCCCAATGGGCATGTTGTGAATGATTGGTAGAGATGAGGGAATGGCTTTCTCATCAACGGGACCTCTCGACCCATACTCTGCTTCCTCGTCTTCTGCCTGACATGGCTCATTGTAAATTCGAACGACTGTTGAGAGGTATTTGAGCACGAAAGGCTCTCTTTTGGCTATGGCAGATATCTCCGATCCCTTTGTCAAAGGGTCTATCACTTCTTCTTGCTCTTGTAATGATAATAAGGCGACAGGGCTCTCTAATCCTTCAATATCTGGACGAATTATCGCCGGGCTCTCTTCTCATTCATCATCTCTCTCTATTATGTGAATTTGGTTTCCTCCATGCTTTGGGAGCGGATTTGTGTCCACATTTGGAGGTGTGGGCTCTTAGATGAGCTCATGATTGTCAATCATTTCCTGTAATTTGTGTCTTAGGTTTATGCAATATTCAGTGGCATGGCCAGCTTGGTTAGAATGATAGGCGCAAGTGAGATCTGGCTTGTACCATCGATCAGTAGGGTTAACAGGTTTTGGTGGGGCGGCGCTTATTCGCCCGACATCCCTTAGTTTGGAAAATAGACTTGTCCTTGATTCTGGCAGAAGAGTGAATGCTCTCATAGGTTTCCTTTGGGGTGCCTCATAGTTTGCCCGTGGAGGCTGGTTCTGGAAAGTATGGTTTTGCGGAGCTTGGTTATTAGGTGCTGGCATTCGATAATTTGGTCATATGGTTCGGTTGCTTGGTGCTGGTATTTGATAGTTTGGTTGTGGAGCTTGGTAGCCGAGTTGTGCGTAGCACACAGTCATTGGGCTATATTGGGGTGAGGTGGTTGTGTAGTTGGTTAGTGGAGGTGATTGGTAGCTATCTGAATTTTTATAGGTCATCTCTTTTCCTTGGCTTTTTGGACTAGTAGTTCTAGAAACATAGGCTATGTCTTCTCTTTTCTTTTTTTCCACTCATGGTGCCAAACACACCTAATCTGTTTAGTATACTAACAATCCTATCGTTTTGAAGACCATCTTCGATATCTTCCCCCACAGCAGCTATATCTGCGAAGGAACTCCCTTTCAAAGTTATCATTTTGTCAAAGCAATCAGCTTCTTGGTACCGTATGAATGCGGCTACCAGTTCAGCTTCGGTCGTAGGAGGTTGTACACGTGCCCCTTCATCTCTCCAGTGACTAGCATATTCTCGGTAGGTTTCAGTCGATTTCTGACGAATTTTTTCCAATGAGAAGCGATCAGGTACATTTTTCACAATGAAGCGGAATCTTTCCATGAATGAACTTGCTATTTCTTCCCACGTTTTCCACCGACTAATATCTTGAGAGATGAACAATTCTATAGCCGTTTCTGACAGACTTCGACTAAACAACCTCATAAGCAGGGCTTCATTTCCGCCACTTCTAACCAACTGGTTGCAGTAAGCCCTTAAGTGGGCTCTGGGGTTGCCCGACCCATTGAAGTGATCAAATTTGGGAATTTTGAAGCTTTCAGGTAGACTCAAGTCTGGATGGATGCACAGGTCAGAGTACCTCAACCCTTCTTTCTTCTTAGAGCCATGCTCCAGCTCAGCAATTTTCTTCCCCATCTCCTTCTCTATTTTGTCTTGTTTTCCAATTCTGGCGAAAAGTCAATATGGGTGACATGATCTTGAAAAGTGACATTTGGTTGTACGGGATGGGTCACTGGAACTCCTGTTTCCCGAGAGGCTTGATAAGCATTTGTGTTTGTTGCGCGAGCTGGTGTTTGAAAAGTTGGGGTATGGTGGGAGGAGCTCCCCACATGGGTGGTATTTCAGCGTAGTGGAGTCTGAAAGGTAGCCCAGTCTGGGTTTGAGGGAAATGATCGGGAATTGGTAAATTCAAATTTGGAAAAGTGGGTGGAGGTCTCCTAGCCTCAGCATTAGTGGTATTTTCTTTCTCGGCCCTCAGGCGGTCCGCTTCTTCTCTAGCTTCAGCCAGTTGTCTCATCAGTAGACTGACAGCCTCTTCCAGAGGCATTCCGGCTATGTCCGCTGTTGGGGACCTTCTACTAAGGCATTTATGTTTGGTGGTGGAGTTTTAGGCATGTTTTCTTCTTGAGGGTTTAAGGACGTTGTGGCAGCTTTTGATCGAGTGACTGATGCCAGCGAATCGACCCCTGTGTATAAGAGAAAATAATTCAAAATCTTTCAATTTAGCGTTAGGTTTAAGTACGAAACACAAGATATCACGTTGTTCGCAGTTTATAGCACATAGAATCATATACTTTGTTTCAACTCCTTGATTGATTCACATTCCAGGGTATTTTGGTCTTTTTATATATTTTGGGAATACTGATTTGCGGTAAATAGTTTGTATGGTTGATTTTCTTCTACCCATCCTATACTAAGGGGGATTTAGGTTTTTATTATAAAAGGATTGAGTCTTAAATAGACTGCCTACATATCCCACCAAAGGGAAATCAGGTCCATCCGTAGTTCAGGCATACACAGAAAGGTTTTTCCTATGCTACCCGAAACTTAATTTTTCTACCCTGACTAGGTCTTATATAGGCTTTCCGCGTATCCCCCATGGGACATCAGGTCAGTGTGGTTCCATTTACATAAAAGGGAAAGGGATACTCTATTTTATTGAAAATGGTAAATGAATACTTATGTTTTTCCACCCAACCATACTAAGCAGGTCTTCATTGTTTTTTCCATCTTCATCTTCTATCCTTGTCTTCCTGCGACAATCCAAACATGGCCTTCATTCACGAGGCGTTCTAGTTTAAGCTTGAAATCCACACACTCTTCAATGTCGTGGCCGGGGCGGCCATGGTGATACACACAAATTCTTTCTTCCGGGGATCTTAGGTGACCCTGGTAGGTTTGTGGCACCGCCCTTATCTTCTTCACACTGCATAGTAGGGAGTGAATCCTGGCATATGACTCCTTAAATTTGGAAAAGTCGTTTCTTCAGAACCTAACCTTTGATATCCTTTCTAGGTGATTTCTTCTTTGGTCATGAGTCAGGAGAGAGTAGGGCCCCACAGTTGGCTAATTCTCCCTTGATCAATCCATTGTATAAGCTTTCTTTCTAATGTTACGCACTCGTTGGCAGTGTGACCTGATTGACCTTGGTGGTAGAGGCATTTACTGTAACCTACAGAAAGAGCGCATGGTGGTAACAGATTCGGGCTTTGTGCGTACACCCCAATGCTCCCAAAGTTTCCAAGAGTTCTTGTTTTGACAATTCTATTGGTGCACCCCAATTGTGTGATCTTGTGCCTTTAAGAACAATTGCGCATGAAACAGGAGGCTCCTCGAGCTGAGAGTCGCGTGGGTCTCCATAAACTTTCAGATTGGGGATAAGTAGCTCGTCTTCTCCATATAGTATGGGGTCAAGCCCTTCTTGTTGGCCGAGTGGGACATAACTCCCCAGTGGTGCTTCAGGCTTCTTCCCCTATTTTACCCGATTAGCAGGGTGTTGCTTTGTTAGTTCCTCAACATAAACTAGGAGAGTTTCTGCTTCTTTCATTTTCTCATTGGCCGCCTTAGTAGTTTGTACAGCTTCTTTCATTCTAGCAGTGGCTAAGGCCATTCTTTCATCCCATTGTCGGTTTTTCTCACTTGCTGCTTCTGTGCCCTCATCGTCACTGACTAGGTTGACATAAGGAGAAGTTGCACTCATGTCTGGAGTCTCCATTTCCTATTAACCAATCAACCTTTAAAAGTGGATCTAAATTTGTTTTGATGGTTATTTTCCTTGGTTTTTTCTTTTGGGTAGTGGCCGGAATGTGGACCAATCAAGAGTTTTGACAATATATATGGTTTTCACACAAAGCGGTTATATCAAGTAAGTACTTAGGCAATATATAATTCACTTTCCTATACCTCGTTGCTCCGAGGCTAGCGTATGAAGCAAAATTGTGCCATATGTAAAACAAATGTATTGTTCCCAAAGATAAAATCCCCAGTGCTTTCCTTAATGATATTTCCCAAGTGGGATTACAAGGCTTTTAAAATGCAATAAACAGAAAAAATCCACTCCACGGACAGAAATCTGCTCTCTATCATCTCGGGCCTTCTTGACCCTTCGAAAGGCAGTCTGGATGGCTACATATGCTGGCATCAATGCCGTCCCGATCCATTAACCCCTCTGATCATCAGGCAATGTCGTCCCCGTATCTATGGCTTCCTTAACAAATGTGTCAAGCCATTCTAAGCTCTTCAATGAAGCCTCTGCTTCATTTGTCAAACTCTCAATTTTCTTTTGATCACATTCTATCTTTGCTTGATGATCCATTTATCTTCCTTCCATTCACCGTTTCATTCTCCTAACTTGGATTGCATTCACGGCTTCCCTATCCTTGGGAAATTTGTACAGATATGGTCCTGGAGCGGCAGTATCAGCTAACTCAGCCCTAAGCCACTCATAGTAATTTTCATCATAGATTGGACTGTTTGGATCCTTATCTAACTTGTCTTCTCTTATTACATTCTTTTAATCTTTCTGAGCATCTTTTATTCCGTCGATGCGACCTTCTTCATAATCTCGTACAAACTCTTCCATATTACCCACATTCGGAATAACTTGTCTCATACCAAACTGTCTAAGAACTCTCAATGGTGCGTAGGGTTTGATTCCCCTAATGCCCATAAGTGGTAAATACGGACGTCTCCGACTCTTAACACAAATAGTCTTGGAGTGAAAATCAGGTACCCTCCACCTGATTTGTTCTTCTCTCAATCTGGAAAAGATATGAGCCCATTCTTTTTTATCCTGAACCCCGCAATGCATAGAAACGACTCGCAAATCATCCTCTCTTAAGGCCGAATCTCGGCGAGTAGGTAAGCTATTCCTATCCAAATGCTTAAGTATCCACCATTAGACTAAGAGGTTGCAACCTTGGAAGTAGTAGTAATGGTCGCGACATTTTCCCAAAAGCTCGGTATATGCCTGATAGGATAATGGGGATGATGTCAAAATATTTGGTAAGCCCATTTGTTGTGACTCCCCTAAGTACAACATAGGCAACAAAGACAACTCGGGTGTCAATAGCTAGGGAGGTATTTTGTGGAAATACCATGGTTCCCAATAGGCAAGTGATAAAGGCTAGTGTTTGATTGGCTTCCCAGGATTGGAGTGATGAAAACTCAAGGATGTGGTCCTCGTACCCCTGTTTGGATGAATACCTCCCATATAATTCTCTGAAGGCTATAGTGGGTCCCTCCGCCCAGTCGGCTTTGTTGACAGCAAACATGTCTTTGATTTCTTTTGGGGTGGGTTTAGGAGGGATAAGGATATTTTGTGCCAATTTATTTTTGGATATGTTATCACTTCCTACACTCTCCAAAACATCTCTAACCTCTTCCAAAGTGGGAGTCATGTCTATTTCCCAGAATCTGAACACCATTCTGTCGTTGTCCCAATAATCGGTAATGATCTCTAGCAAACCCGGATCCTCAATCATATTCATTAATGAAGGCAGATGCCTTACACAACTCTTATTTTTTTTCCTAATCATTAGTCAAATCTTTCCACCACATCACTAAACCTGGTGGTGGACCCACAACTATAGCAAACTGCACATCAGGAGACATCTGCAAAACATAACACTATTAGTTCCCCGCCCCCAGGAACAACAATTTATTTCACACTTGGCACAATAATGCTTCCAGATAGCAAATAGTGGGATGCAGTATCTTCAGGTTTTTACACCATTTGAACACAGTAGGGTGTCTTTCCCGTCCGATTCAGGTAGGTCTGAGATACCCAAACCGGTCTAAGGTCAATATGCGCTATATCAGTAAGGATTTGGCTTCGCTCTACACTAATTATTCTAGAGTGATTTTCAAATGAATGACATAGGTTACCCGAGCGAACAAGCTGGGGGTGGGCTCTCCAAGGCTGTGGGATGACCGCATACCCACTCGACCTTAGAGACCACTAAAGATTATATTAAAGGTTTTTTAGTGAAGGTATGACCGCAGCTCATCCCGCATCGTCATCCTTTGAAAAAATATAAAATAAATGTCAAGAGTGGCGGAGTATGCATGCATGAATGACAGTTATATTTTGCGAAAATTTAAACAATTTATATCACTTAAACAATTTATATCATACAAACACACAAACAATTGGAACCCTTATGGTTAAAACCTTAAAAGTCCCCAGCAGAGTCGCTATCTGTAGCGGGCGTTGGGATTTTAAAGTTTTAAAGACTCGCACATGACTCATAAAAGGAGGGAGGTGTCCCGGGAAAGTACGGTTGTCAATCGTACTGGGAAAGTCAAAAAAAACCCACTAACTATTTAATGCTGCTCTAAAGGATACATTTTAGAGTTGCCACCTAATTTTTAAGAAATTAGAAAAATCGATTCGAAAAGGGTTCATTTAAAACTATTATTTAAAAGAAACTCAATCTACCAAAGTCTGGGTAAGGGTTCTAGTGGTCCCCCGGGGAAGGTGTTAGGCGCCCCGATATTAAGGATCCGCTCAATTGCGGTTTACCTACGGGTTCTAATAGTGTGCCTTATGATTATAAGTTTTTTAGATAAAATTGCTTAAGTTTTTATATTTCCGTAATAGAGGTCAGTCATTTTCATGCAAAAAATACGCTTTTCAAGAAATCAACGTAGTATAGTTTTGCCCAAAATTGGGCGTAGGGTGTCGGACTAGAACACTTAGGCTAATACCCGAAGGCTCTTAGCATAAGTAGGACTCCACATAAGTCCACCAAAAAAAAAAAATTTGAAAAGCGTTTAAGTATAAGGAAATAGTTTTATACGAAATATAGTTTTTATATACTATATAGTTCGTATATAAACCGTGTTATATTTAATAATCCAATCTATTTCTCTACTTAGCCAATTTTAGTCCATTTTTATACGAGTCTTATATAATTTCTAAATGTCACAATATGGTCCAAACAGTATCGTATCAATCCAATACAGTCCAAATCCTCAAGTTTTACTTATATTGATTCCGATCCCAAAACTTTACCAATTCTAGCAGTTTTAGTCCTTTTGTCCCAAATCAGTCCAAGTTTCATAAATTAAATTAAAGTGATGGTTTTGGAAATTTGTTATCGACTCTAATATATATATATATATTACCATAAGGGCTCCAATTTGTAATTCAAATTATACTAAGTGCAAAAATTTAAAAGGTAGAGTTTTTGGGCCGACCAAGCCCAAGTAGGAATATTTATGCAAGTCCAAACGTATGCTCCATGCTTAGTCCATCCATGTTGAAGTTCGACTCGATCTATTGGGGTTGATAGGCCTCGTGGAAACCCATCAACAGATTTTAAGCTTGAGAAAATACAAGAGGTATATATAATTAGTACAAATTCAATAATTTGAAAGCTGAAATACTGAAAATTAACCCCTAATTACTATTACAATGCCAAAAATTTAAATTACAATCATACACATTTGGGCTAAGCCCAACAAATAATTAAAAACTGATCATAAACAGTGGCCAGAACTGGCCCAAATATAAAAAAATCAACTAAGAGACTGCCAAATATGCAGGCCCAATCCCCAGGGCCCAAATCACAAACTCCTCCCAAATAATTCTAAGTGTTCAGTTAAGATATACATGATATACCCCAGGTATACCATCCCTTTAATCTTCCAATTTTTCTAAGCGTTGAGGCAAAATATAAATGGTATACAGGTCTGTATACTCCTCCTCCCCCTCCCCCCCCCCCCCCCATTTTGAAGTATAAAGCTGCAGCAGTGGTATACATAATATACCTCATGGTATACTCTTATTTTTCAAAGTTTTCTAAGTATAAGAACAAGTATATACCCAAGTTTCCATGAATATACTTGAATATGAGGGGCAAAACCTCCCAAAAGGGGCATACCCACTCATATTTCAAGTTAACCCTTCATGAAATGCACATAACAAAAACTCAGACTATCTAAATTTAATCAGACAGGCTATAGAGATGTTAATCTATTCAAGACAAACTCATCTAAGATCCCAGAAGACTCCAAAGAACAAGAAGGCAATGCCAAGCAATCACACACATGCAAGGATGAGGCAGTGTCAAGGAAGTACACAAAGAGATGATGACAACATGCATATTCAAATGCACATACAAATTTTCAAGTTGCTAGCTTTAAGTTTTAAGGTCAAAGAGTGATTTAAACAATCCTCTAATGTTTAGAAAGGCTCAGGTGCAGTTCAGAGACAAACATCAAGTACTTATGTTAGTTAAATCATCTTCCAAAATCTAGGAAGGCCAAGTAATTAGAGGGTGAATTATTTACAGAATTCCTCAGTTAAGCAAGCCAAGTTTTAAGTTGTTTTAAGGTGTTCATGTCATATAAACTTAGGTACAAATTCTGAAAGGTTTCACAGAGTAAGACACACAACTATTTTGATCCTTTAGAATGATAATACAACCTTCAGTATCAAATCAAATTTTGTAGTGGCTAAAAAAAAATGTTTTCAAGAGACTGCTTTGGCATATAGGAAGGGCAACATGGGAAGGGGATGAACATGGGCGTCTCCTGACTGTAATGGTTGGGCTTGGCTCTGCTCGCCGGTTGTGCTGTGGACACACTTGCGCGAATTCGGGTAACGGCTACAAGGGAGAAATCGAAAGGAAACTGTGGCACATAACAAGTAGACAAGCAAGTTTAAAGGTAAGATTCTGAGTTCAGGATGGTCTAAAAAGAGTGATCAGGTTGCAGTTTCAATCAAGACTCCAAGATTCATGTGCAGGTTTAAATTTAGACAAGGTTTACATGATCATGACCTAGATCCAACATGGAATACAAGTAGAAGCTTAGACAGGTTCAAGTTAGTGCAAGTTTTATAATTGTGATTAAGAACAAGCAGGGAATACAAGCAGGTTCAAATAACTTTTGAGCAAGTTCAAGACTCATCTAAGGTTCATAACCAGTCAAGTCTAGCATCATAGAACAAGTTCAAAGTTTTAGGATAGTATTAGGTGTAAACAAGCTCAAGTGATCAAGTTATATTGGCTGTAGATTCAGAGTATACCATACAAACAACAAGGACCATAAGGATTTAGGATTAGCTAGTTTAAAATAAGAACTAGGTGATCAAATAAATAAGTTCTACTTTTCTTTTAGGTATATAAATAGCTAAGTGAGATCACAGAGATAGGACATTAGTCCATTTACCAAGTCAATTTTAGGTTCAAACAAGGTTGAGCAGCAAAGTAGATAGGATCAAATATAAGTGGTTTGCGCAGGCAACTAAGCAAATTGTTGTCAACAATGTGAACTAGCTTATAAGCAGTTTTTATTTCAATCATCTTTCCTTAATGATTTATAGGATGAAAAGAAAACATTATTTTAACCAAATGAGGTCACTTCTAAATCAAAACAGGCTCAGTGAATTCAAACAGGGGTTTCATAGTCATTTTTGGTCATCACTCAACAAGTTGGTATATGGTGAGCAAAACAAGTAGACATGGAGTCAAACTGACATAGTATACTTTAAGAAATGCCACATAGGGTCACCTAGATGGCTTCAAGAATAAGCATCCTTGAAGAGGATCCAAAATGGTTCATGGTACTAGTCCTAAGCCAAGATCATGGTTCTAGAGGAACCAAACAGGTCACAAGTAATCATAAACAGGTGCAAACAAGTCAAAACAAAGAGGGCAAATAATACACAAAGACTCATTCAACACTAAGACTAGGGACAGGTTCTCAGAAATCCCAAAAAAATCTCAAATAACGCAAATAGAAGATCAAACATCAAGATTTCCATACTTAATACAAAGCAGCTTAAGCCAAAACCAGTTATGAACTTTATTTTAAATCATTTTTTAACAGGAGGTCCTTTGAACAAAGTAAACAAACACACTCTGATTTATGTCTGAGCCTCAGATAATCCAAACAACACTCTTTAAACTCAAAGAACTAATGGAACAGTAACTTTAATCACAAATAGATCCTTGGCTTACCATTTTAAGTCTTTTAAGACAACTTATTACACCTAGAGAGTAAGCTACGTGTTTTATCCTATCTTTTGCCAATTTTTATGTTTAAACAAGATTATACAAGCAGAGTATCATCAACATTAATCCATATATACCTTTCCCTTCCATTTCCAACATTCAGACACTAGTATTTTTTAGAGAACCAACATTTAACTAGCAGATTTTCTTGAGAAGAAAGACTTAAGTGGATTCTAGACCTTATAGGACAACAAACTTGAGTAAAAATACACTTTTTATTTGATTTTAAACCATTTAAACCTTAATGTCATTAGAACAGCCTTATAAACATAGTAAAACTAGAGTTTAAAAGGTTAAGAAGCAATAGAAACCTCAGAAAACCTCAACCATTTCAATGAAACAGTAGATTAAGCTATAAAACCAAAAGTATTTCTACATTTTTAACCTTTAGATTCCTAATCCATTTAAAAACTTATCTCAGTTTCACAATCATAACATCATAACCTATAAAACAAACTATATAAGCAAACAATCAACATAGAAAGATCATTCCAAGCAGGTTTAACACAATAGGCACAAAGATAGCATTCTTACAAACTTAAATGAAATAAATAAGGTTAGAATAGCTGATTACCTCTTTTTGGGGAAACCAAAAGATCAAAGGGAGAGATTGAGTCAAGACTTTACACCAAACACTTTGAAAGCAAACAGCCCCTATTTTCTTCAAAAACTTAAGTGTTCTCTTTGTATAAGTGGAGTAGTAGTGTATGTATATAGATGATTTAATGTATATATGGATAGTATTTTCTGTTTTCTGTAGGTATATGATGTATATTATAGTATGATAGTTATAGGATACTATACTTAGAATATTTTTACTAAGATCTTCAATAATCAGAAAAAGTCCTTTAACAATGACACAATATACTACTATTTATAAGGCCAAATTAGGGTTCAAGGGCTGAAAAGGAGACATACACCAATTCTAAACCAATTCCCCCCCCCCCCCCCCCCCCCCCCCCAAAAAAAATCCCTTCAAATAATCCTAAATTCGAAATTTAATAGAAACAAAAAATCAATTCACAAGTTCCCTGCAAATCCCTGGAAATCTGTAGTTCACTGCAAAAACTGACATTTGATATTGCAATTTTCTTGACTTCTACGCCACAAGTGAAAATTCATCAGAGATACCCTTAAGTTTTTTTGATGTTGTTCAGATGTAGCATATCTGATAAAACAGTTTTTGTGATTTTGTTTAGGTTTTTTGCAAATAGAGTGTTCATATCCTACGCCCTACCGCCTACTGCAAAGAATGTTGATATTGGTCGGGGGCGCCTAGATGTATCAAGTTTCATTCTTTAAGAATCTTTATTTAATTCTTCTTTTGTTTCTATCTATTTCTTAGTCTCATTTTTTGTTTGAATTGCAAATCAACTATATTCGTTACCGAATTTTCCCTCCTGAAAAATCTACAAGGTGTTTTCTCACTCCTTCACTTATCTTATATGTTTGTCTTTTGATTTAATTATGTGAAAATATCTTATCAATGGATTATAATGTGGTTTATTCAATAGGTTCATCTTCATTATTTGGACTCTATTATAGTTTATTTAGACATGTGCTTTTGTCAATATTGATTTAATATGGGATTTTTCCACTTTACTGTTTCTATGCTTAAATAAGATGGTGCTAAAGCGCTTATCACTCGTGTAGCCTTAACAAAATAAAAAACTATCTCTAACTTGAATTTGCCACATGTCGAACGTTAATTTAGGCCGCTTAAGTATACCTCATGTTAATTGTTTACTTGAACCTTTTACATACTAGAGATTGTTACCACAATCTTACTTTTACTAAAAATTCTCTTTCCTCTTTGTTTTGCTTTGTATTTATGTGTTGATTGTTGGGAATGCTTTATTGCAGGTCAGAAGCAAGGTATTGTTGCACAAAGTGAACATAATGTATTCTATAAGTATGACATCAATTTGTGCTTTATTTTGTACAAATTGTTATTCTTCAGAGTAATGAATATTGACTTGATTCTCTGTGAATTTTGTTTCCGAAAGAACACTGATATCCTCTACTTCTGCTGATAGAGGTTTGTTCTCTTTATTGATCCAACTTTATGTAGTACGTTTCTGCTTCAAAAAGGGCTAATTGAGTTTTTACTCATGTAATTAACTTATTTATTCATTCAAATTTTCAGTTTGAAACTCATGTAATTAACTTATTTATCTTTTTGTTAATCCTAAGACTGAGATATATCGATGAGAAATCTCATTACTTCACATTATTAGATATGGTATATAAAACAAAAGGGGACTCTAATAGAATTGACTGTTGAGTTGTATAAAAATTCTCAAATACAGTTCTGAAGGAAGGAGATTGTCCTGCAATTGCCTCTGTTTGCTTTTCAATTGGCTTTTCTAAAATAATGCACAATCCTATCCTATCTGAGTTCGATTTTACCCCTTGCACTTCGGACAGCCGTCCGTAGCATCATAAGGAGGACCCCACTTTCGAGGTACAAAAAGAGTACGGTACATAGGAGGTTGGTCTTTCTCAATGTGGTTATATAGCACGAAAAACCTAATCATGGATAATTAAGGTTTATCAATTAGTTGATAAATTGAATTTGCAGCCGCTGTGCCTTTAGGTGAATTGGTCTTCTTCCACATTATTCTCATCTGTAAGGTATGATCGTTTCATATTCTCATTTCAGTTGTTTATATGCATGCTTCATTTGAGCTTTTTACTTATTTTTTTCAATCACGTAAATTGAATAATTGCTAATCTTCTTCATTTCTGTATTCTTTAGTTTGTGCACAAAAAGATAGTACTTTAAGTAATTTATAGATTGGCAAGCAAACCAAAAATCTATGAGTTGTTCCTGTTCTTTTGTGAGATTGAACACATTGAGATTCGGAAATGTCAATAACTGAACCTTTTTTGTTTTTTTCCCCCTCCCATTTTAGGAGGATTTATAGTGTTTCCACACTTCCCCTCCAGTGTGACTCGAACCCAGGACCTACCGGTCGTGGGTGGAGGTGCTTAACCACTGAGCCATCCCTCACTTGTCAACTGAACCTTTTAAGACTACTTCATGAGAATTATATTTGAGTTTTATTTTTGCGTTTTGAATGAATTTTGGTATAAAGCAGCAAGAATTTTGACCCTTCCCTTGGATATTCTTCAAGCTTTTCTTTCACTGTTTTTCTCTTTTTTTCTCACATCTCGCTTATGGTATGAATCATGATGAGAAATAGGCTGCTAGAGTTTTGCACAGGGCACAAAATTGCAAGAGCTTTGCTTAAACCACGAGGGATTTCTGGACAAATGGCTAGGAGTAATGCTCCAACTTAAATAAGGTAGATGCCTTTGTAATGCTCCAGAACTTTTAATTTGGCTATTTTTTTTATCCTGAATAATGTTTCTTATGTGATTGTGCGGGTGTGACTGAAGTTATGAAGTGATAAGAATTAGGAGTTAAGGTATGTGTTATGTTGATAAGAGTACCCTATCTCTCTTTCATTCATGATAACATAATTGAACAGACAGAGAAGCTAATGACCTCTAGATGTATTCATTTACTAACGATAACTTCAAAAGTTTTCCTTATGTAATTGTGGTGTAAATTAATTTTCAATTCTTATATTTGTGTACAAGTTGACTTATAGATGGTGAGGCATCAAAGACTTCTTATTCTACTACATTCCTAATGCATGTGGTTATGGTGATTTTTGGAATATATGATATAATTCGGATGGGGACAAAAGGGGTTGAAAGTTTTGCATCTCAATATTTCTTTATATCATATAATTCTTTTTTGTATAAAGATTTTGCAATGAGAAATAGATAGAGCATGTAGCCAACCTGTCCAAGAGCAGTTGTTATGTTGTCAGTGTTGATGATTGCATAATGAAATTTCCTGAGATATTGGAATGCAAAGTTGATTGGTTCCCAACCTTTTATTTGAGGCTCACCCTTAGTGAGAAGTTGAAAGATCAAAGTATATGGCAAAACACCATTGACAAGTAAGAGAAGAAATTAACTTGTGAAAGAAATACTACTAATATTTAACAGTTAGGTTGATATTGATTAATTGTTTCTTCGATGGCATCCCAACATATTTAATGTCTCTCATACCCCCCACCTCTATCGGTGCAGGAAAAAAAAAAAGATTAACAAGTAGAGAAGTGACTTCTTATGGAAAAGTAACTCTATGAAAAAGAAATTATATCTAATGAACTGGAAAAAGGTGAGGACCTGCAAGACAAGAGGTAGACTGGGGGCGAAAACCTTAAACTCCATAATAAGAGCATACTCTGTAAGTGGCTATGGTAATTGAATGGTAATAAAAGTGAGCTTTGAGAAAAAGTCATTGTGACCGAGTACGAAAAGGAGAATCATTGGACATCTGATCATATACTTATGCATAATTAGACAGATATATGAACATAACTCTCGAAGTAGTAAATCTGAAATTTACTCCCGAAGTAGTAAGACTCTGAAATTTACTCCCGAAGTAGTAAGACTCTGAAATTTACTCCCGAAATAGTAGAACTCTTAAATTTACTTTTGAATTAGTAGAACTTCGAAGATTACTCCTAAAGTAGTAGAACTTTGAATTTACTCTCGAAATGATAAACCTCTTAACTTTAATCCCGAAATAGTAGAATTCTAAAATTTACTCTCAAAGTGGTAAATCTTTGAAATTACTCTTGAGGTAGTAGAACTATGAGACTCATATAAAATTAAGTTTCCAAAATAAAATGGATGAAAACTTGAAAGCTAATATATTTGAATTTAAATACAAACATTTTTACAAGGATTTAACTTTTCACTATATTTAATAGTCGAATATAAAAAAAGATCAGGAGTAGGCTTAATGAGATTAGTCATCACCGCGCGAAGCGTGGGTAAATTACCTAGTTAAAAAGAAGTAAATATATGTTACATACTCCTTAATTATAATAAGAAACTATCAATCTAAACAATTAGTTTTTGTGTGTATATAAAGTGCAAATATGATAAATTCATTAATATTTTGATAACCGTGCGAAGCACGGATAGTTTAACTAGTTAATATTAAAATGCGGGTTTATTTTAGAGGTTAAATGGATAAGACAAAAGAGCGACATATCATCGTGGTAAGAGCTTAACTTCAACACATAATACACTTTTACACTACAGTCGCTTAACAAGTACAGGGTATCCTGCAAAGTAAAGGGCACTAATCTACAACTGTAAATTAAAATTAAAAACACAAAATAAAGCGACTAGTGTACTTCTATAAGTTAAATATATTTATATTACATTAATATTTTGCACTGTCAACGGTTAAATTCTTGTGGTTTATATTAATGAATGGCCATAAAAGGTTGAGAATTAAGTGCAACTCTGCAAGTACACATCGTGGACTGTTGAGTGAGGAACAAGAGGAAATGTATTTTGTGAATTCGATGTTGGAAACAGACAGATAAACAATGGTTTAAAAATTACTCCTATTGTTAGAGGCTCAATGAATGTGTGTACGGGGATAACACGATTTCTACCTATTCTAAAATTAAAATTTCACAAATTTTGTATTTTATCTTATTTCAATATTATGCTCACTTGCTTAAAAGATAGATGCTATTTAGCCATTTTTGGGAAGGACGGCAATCTCACTACAAGAAAGTATAGAAATCGCAACAAATTTTTTTATATTTGGCAATAACTTAGTTTTATTGTTGGCAAATGATTTTTTTGTTGCCAAAGAATTTAATTTTGTTGCCATAATATTGATTATTGTTGCAAAAAGTACTTTTGACAACAAAAAAAAAGTTGTTGCACGTGTTGCAATAACAACCATTGGGAAAATTTCATGCAGCAAATAATTTTTTTTGTTGCTAAAATTACTTTTTGCAACAATAATCAATCTATGGCAATATTTTTTTTTTTATTGCGAAATATATTTTTTCTTGTAGTGTCTGAATCAGCTCACAGAAAGAATATCCAGTTAGGAATATTGCAGCTCAATTTCTTTAATATTTAAATACACTTTTCTATATATTGAAGTCTAATCTATACTTAATTCACTTGCCCTCTATTAATAGTTTTTACATAATTGACAGATATAACCCAAAAAAGGGCAAATTACTTACTTCGAAAAATATTACTCCCTCCGTCCCATTTTAAGTGTTTTACCTGCCTCTTTATTCTGTTCTATAAAAGTCTCTCTATTTCTTAAATTTTGTATGTAGTTAAATTAAGACGCTTAAGATGGAGGAAATATAAGAAGATCTTAAATCTTTTCTTTAACGAAAAGGTAAAAGGAAAGATAATCTAGGTAGTGCTGGAGTTAAAAAGAGCAAGACTTTGCATGATTTGAGGAAAAAACAAAACTTAGAAAATAGGGAAGAAAATACTCATATAAAAAAAAAAAAAAAAAAAAAAAAAAAAAGAAAAAAAAAAAGGAAAAGGCCATATCATGTTATGGTTGTGATTACACTATTTCTTAATTAAGAAATTATAAAGATTGCATGTATTTATGGAAAATTTATTTCTGTACTCTGCACACGTGCACTAGCACAATTCTCTCTCCCCAAGACACGAAGAGTCATCATATAAGACTAGAATTTTAACCAAGAAAAGTAAAACGTATTTCATTTTATAATAATCTCTCTGACAAATACTAATTCTTGTTCAACTGGAAATTCCTCTTTTATTCTTGTTCTGTTCTTTAACTTACATGTGATTTTGTGAAAAAATGGGTGACGAGCATTTGTCCATTGTCACTTCTGATAGAGCTGTTGAACAGGTTTCTACTTTTTCTCTTTACTCATATGAGTTTTTGTCCCCTCAGTTTTGGATTCTACACTCTTTCTTACTTCCATTTCTGCAATTCTGGCACTTAACTATTTTTCCACTGAAAAATATTTAGTGGTTATTTTGATTGAATCAGCGAGAAAAGAAAGGAGAAAAGAAAGAATAATAGTATTTTCACACGAACAAATTACGAAGTTCCCGTCATTTTAATAGGAACATGTTTTTCACCGTGTGTTTTTCAGTGAACTGGTATGGTGATAATGAGGTGAGAAAATTATATTTTATAACATAATTTTCTCATGGAATGTCGGTGGGAAAAATCTGTGTGTCTAGTGGTGTGGATGGTTTGTTATGTTGTTGTGTGTGTGTGTGTGTTTTTTTTTTTGGTTGTTGCTGTTTCATGGCTTGAGGAATGGAAGAAAAACGCTGATACCTTTTTCATTGGACCACATGTCCACATGGGAAAATGTAAACTAAGCAGGAAAAAAGAAAAACTCATAGCCCACTTGTAATAGCTAATGTGTTTGTGGATTTTTTTTTTTAAATTTATACTACTTTTTTCTTGGAATCGATTCTTCAATTTGTACTATTACCTGTTGCTTCATTTACTTTGTGTAGCTTGCTATTTTGCTGTCGCTATTCTCCTATCAATCTTGCTTTGATTTCACTTCTTTTGAGCGGAGGGTCTATTGAAAATAACTTTTCTACCCAACAAAGGTAAAGGTAGGGTAAGGTCTTCGTACATCCTACCCTCCTCAGACCCACTTGTGGATTACGCTGGGTATGTTGTTGTGTTGTTGTTGTTGTTGTTGTTTTTTCTTGGAACTTTTTCTATTGCATTGGGCGATAAGGGAAGGGGAAGGGAAAAAGGGGCAGTGAGAACTGACACAAGACTTACACTAGTACCATTAGACAATAAGCCTTGGTGGTTTAATTTTGTATTGCTTTGTTTTCTGGTTTGTTATTTGTTTATTTATTTATTTTTGTGTGTATCTAACACGCCCGTTTCATCCTCAATCTCTTTCAGAAAGTATGCTTATTTTCAAATTTGAGATTAGCAATACATACATTATGCCTTCTATTGATTACCTTAGACTATTTTGAGCAATCTTACAGCGCACAGATACTGGTTTAGAGGGTTGATTCACCATACTGTAACAAAAAATCCTTTTGGAGAGTTATGGTGAAGGGTTCCAATATTTATGTTCGAATTCTTGTGCCCTTTAAGGAAAAATAACAAACTTCATGTTAAAATTAAAACATCTTGGTTAACAGGATTGCAGTATCCAAATTCAGAAATGTAGTAAAGTTTTTACTTGTAGCTGTATACAGGCCCTTAGTTCCCTTTTCACCTAAAAAAAATATACTTTTTGTGTTCTCTTCGATCTCATTTTTGTTTTTAGAATCTTTTATGGTCCTGGTTGTAACTTGAGAGTCATATCTTTATCTTTTCTATTCCAATATGGTTAGAAATGTTCCTAGCTTAAATTAGCTCAGCTTTTTAGTGTGTTGCTGATTTCTTCATCAGTTTTCCATCTATCTACTTGTTCAAACAGCTAGAAGCTCTCTTAGATTCTAGTGAAGTTTTTGAAAATAATAATTTGCAAAATATACATGTTCTGTACATTAAGAACTTATGTACGTTTTTCTTGTGTCATGTTTTCTGGGGTTGTGCTGCTGTTTTACAAAATTTCCCTCATTTTATGAGATGTAACTTCTCCTTACTCTTCTTTATCTCCATTGTTTAGGAGTCTGAATAACTGTGGAACTTCCTGAAAATGCGAAGTTCATGATAAAGTCAGTTTGGAAATTTTAAACTTATTCAGTTTTCACTCATTATGTGGATTTTGAAGTTAACACATTAATACAATAAGCTCCTTTTCAGAAGAATTTTTTCCAATCATTCTGATCTTTCCTTTTTTGTTTAATTAAAGAAACTATTTCACAAAAGTCTGCTTTTGAAAGGAAACGGTGATAGTGGAAATTCTATACGTGCTTCCTTGATCCTGATTACTGAATAATGTTTAATATGTCCAAAGACAAATGTGTTTTTTTGCTGCTTTTGCTAAGATATCAGCTAAATAATCTTTTGTTTTACTTTGTTGACAGGATGAATTTTTTTTGATTTGGTACTCTGGGGAGAAGGAAAACCAACTGAGCTTAAGCGCAGTCACAGATATCATCCGTGGCCAAAACACTGTAAGTAGTGAAGTTTGTCTTACTTATAAGCTGATGGTTCTAATCGAGATCTATAGTTAACATTATATGATTTCCTTTCGGTTGATAAGAATGTTATATTTTGTTAATAAGGTAAATCAACAGAAACAACTTCAGACAGAGATGGATAGTCAATGCATTTCTCTAATATATGGAAACAGCAACCACACTCTTGATCTGGTAACTTATTCATTAGTCTCAAAATTAACTGAAGGCTACTATACATGGATATATAGTCTTTAGTTCTCTTATTTATCTGACCAGGATTTGTGGCTTTGGTTTCTCCATATCTATAACAGATATGCAAGGACAGAATGCAGGCTGCGACGTGGTTTCTAGGCTTGAGAGCTGTAATATCTCGGAGTCGTCATGGACTGGAAAATATGAAAAGCAAAAGAGGAGTGCAAAGTTGCATCAGTAGTCCAGTAGGTTATATGCGGAGAAAACATAATCTTGGACTTTCAGTTGAGAAAAGCAGAATTTCTCAGGTTCTTGATGCTTCACCTTGTTATTAAGGAACACTTTGCCCGTGCAATCTTCTGCTATTTTGATATTGTCCTGTGATTTTGATTTATTCAGAAACTAATTTGAGATTGTTCTTTAGTAGTACATCAGTGAAATTTTGTGAATAAACTCAATCTTTTCAAGGCCTTGTCAAATATGAATCTACTCCCAAAGGTTATACTTCTCATCCTTGAGCGGACTGGTGGCTATGGCACTGAATTTGTAACAGAGAACTAAGGAGTGAAAAGGATTTATAAATATAAATAAGGAATGAAAAAAAAAATTTAGAAATTTGGAAGGACGAGCACTCTCAATCAATTATATTATCTTGAAGATAAGTGCACAACAATATGATTCTATTACTTCACTCACTTTTCTTTAATAAAATGGCTATAGTACCTAGGTACTTGTAGGTATTCTTCTAACATGTACCTAGTCTAGTACGTATATCTTAATTTAATTCAATTCTTTCCATTTTCCCAATTGCATGAATAAAGTTATACCTGCATCTTATATTAATCTCCTAATTGATAAACTAAGAAAAATTGATGTACTATGGATGAATCTAGTACAATAATCCAACACCCCCTTCAAACTAGATTTGTCATTCCGAAAGTCGTTCTGGAAGACATCAATCTTTAACGGCTCAGTGTAGATATCTATCGGTCTTGGGAGCTCAACTCCTTTTTGAATCATTGACAAAACCTATGAGTTCACCCTTTCTGAGTTCACGATCTAGAAGTTCACCAAAATAGTCTAAGGTACCTGGTCCCTGAACTGTTTTCACAGATAATGCTGGAAAGTAAATAAGGCAAGGTATTTTACGTGAAAAACTCCTTGCTCAAGGGATTAAAAATCACGACCTACCCTAGTAGGATTTCCAACTTCACTAAACTGAGCAATGTTTAGATTACAACCTATTGCAACCTAGGAATTGAACTCTTAATCCCTCTCCTTGACAATAATCCTATTGTAAGAAACTCTTGACTACCTCTAGCCAAGCAAACTAATACACCTTGCCTATCCCTGGACAAGTCTACCACTCAAAGGTTAAGTAGGCAAACAGCCACAAACAACTTCTGAGAATTCAAAACAATACACCTAGACTAACTCTAGCCTAGTATACCACTCAAAAGCTTGTGAAGATAAACTTCTTGCAAGCAGCCCTTGAGAATTCAAAAACCTCCAAACAGCTTCGTAAAAGAGAAGAGTAGGTTTACAATTTATAGAACAAAGGAACAAAGACTCAACAGCCTAAGGACATAAAGCATCTTCAATTCAGGGGTCTGGTCCTTTGGCTTGTTGAGGCTTTGTTCTTGAGAGCACCTTGAGAGGTTGAGAGGAGTGGCGGCTGCACTTGAGAGAAAAATAGCCTTTTTAGATTTTCAAGTGTTAGGTTAAACAATACCAACATGTTGTATGTATAGGGGGCCAAGTGAGGAACATGTGAGAAGCATATGACCATGGATAGAGACCTTTCATCTTTTCATATTGACCTTTAGCTACAGGTTTGACCTCCAGCTTGCCACTGCAGTTCTGCCAGTCAGAACAGTGCGCACAACTTTTCTAGTTGTCGTGTTTCGTACAGTGCCCAGGGACCTGATCAAGGACCTGGTCCTTAACATGTTTGTCAAATCATCAAAACGACAACATAGCATAACTCATCAATTTCCCCCTTTTTGATGATGACAAACTTGTAATTGATGTTCCCCCTGAGAGACAGGTTCCTCTTCATAGAACGCTCAGTTGTACTTGTGAGACCAGGTTCCCCTGCGGAATAGACTCTCATTCTTCATGTTTGAACCTTTCACAGCTCTGCAATATCAATTTGTTTATAACATCAATTTGTTTATGTCCCCATTTTCCCCCTTTTGGCATCAGCGAAAGGAGTTATTAGATTAGCACAAGCCTGAAGAAGTTCAAAGAAATTAACTAAGGCCACTTGGGCTACTCAGAATGATCAGTACCAGAAACAACCAGAACAATATGAAGGAGAAAACATATGCACAAAACAGAGCAGTTGTCATTGAGATTTAGCAGTCAGTTGAAGCATAAATATACAAAATAAAGTTGCCATAGTGCCATAGTCATTGTTACATGCCAAAAAGAGATTTTACAAAAGTAGGACTAGGGTTAAGCAAGAGAGAGAAAATAAAAAGAAACACAAAAGAGGGGTCCAAAAGGATAGAGGGAGACGGATCGTGTGTTTGCAGGTTTGATTGGGTTGAGAGCTTTGAGCATCATGTCTAGCCTGGCATCTGCAGCTCTGTGATTTTCCAATATCTGCTCTTGAAGTTGTCCAACTTTTTGTTGCAAATTTTCATTTTCACCTCTTAACTTAGCAACCTCTGCTGTCTGAGTCTCTCTAGGACCACGTCCTCCAGCCTTCAACTCAGTATTTTCTGCTCTTAACAAGGCATTTTCAACCTTCAGCCTCTCCATTTTAGCTAACATTTTCTCATTTGCTTCAATGAGACTTGAGATAGTAGAGGTGTTTCCTATTCCCCCTTTCTTTTGCAAAATGCCACATTCCTCTAGTGTGCTCAAAGAGAACATCTGTTTCCTTATCCCTTTAGTAGCTTTCCCAGTAGCAACTTTGAAGTGATCAAAAACTTTTGTCAGGAGGAAACCATAAGGTAGACCATGCTTGCCATCTTTTGTATTTACGACTTTCATCATATTCCCAATCATGATGGAGGGTAGACTAACTAATTGTCCTTCATCCAAAACTTCTATCAGGAACAAATCTCTCTTAGATGCAATGCACCTTTTCTCAGCTCTGGGCAGTACCACCTCGTTAACCAACTCAAAGAGAAGCTGATATTGTGGTTTCATTTGCTTCTTGGACAGAGTATCGGTGGTCACTTGCTCTCCAATCTTGACTATGAAATTTTTGAAATCATCTGAGGCTTTGATATTTTTGTCATTTCCCAGCATTTTCATTCCTTCAGTTGGAACACCTAGAATCTCTACCAGTTGAGTTTCATCCAAGTGAAATCGACCTTTCCAACTCTGCAGACCAAGGTATGGTTGTCAGTGTACGGCAGATTTACGAAGAAATCTACTACCTCTTTCTCATAGGCAAGAGCAGGTCCTTTAAATAAATGGTCCCGTTGTTGAGCTTTTAAGATTTACATCAATTCATTCAATCCCTGATGCCCAACTACTTTAGGATCAAGCACTCTTCCAAGTAGCACCTTCTGTCCTTTCAGATTCTTAATTCTCAAAATCTCTTCATTTTTCTTAAGTGCTCCCTGTCGTGAAGGGCCAGGTCCCTTCTTGACTTTCACCTTTCTCCTTTTGAATGGACCTGTTTCCTCAATTTCAATGCCCTGCCTTTTCTTAGGAGATTTAGAGATTTTCTGAGACTTGTGCAATTCAGCAGTATCTTTCTCAATCCGCAACTTCACCTTCTTTTTGGAGCTTTTTCTTTCCGGGGGAGACTCCTCTTCTTCCTTTCTCTGAGTCTCAACTGCATTCACCACTTCTTCTTTGTCTCTTGACCTACTTAATTCAGCCGTTTTCACCAATCTTCTTCTATTCTTTGGACTCTTCTCTTCATCAGTCTGAAGGGTCAACTCAGGTTGTGCTTGAGTTCTGAGTTTGATAGTGGAAGGTTTCTTGCTAGACTCTGAGAAAATTTTCTTTTTGGCAATATGTTTACTCTTGGTAGGATTTCCCTTCCCAGATGGTTTTGAGGCACGAGGTTCTCTTCCTGGGTATCCTTCCAGAGGTACAACAATGGAAGACCCCGTACAAGATCCAAGCAGTCTTCCTCGGGACCAGGTCCCTTATCCACATACTCTGTTTTACCACTGTTCCTCTGTTCCACTTCATTTTCTACCAACTTTTTCTCAATCTCTCCAGGTTTCTCTTGTGCTTCTATACTTACTTTTTCAGATTCCCTTTCAACCACTTCTTTCTCAGCAATATCACTTACGATATTTCGTAAGATGTCATCAAGGTTATCACCAGCATTATCTAAACAGACATTCACATTTTCACTTCTCACTTTAGCAATATCACTATCCTCATTGACCGCAACATCTTCTCCACTTTTATTAGATTTTTTCACTATCTCACTTTCATTTGTTGCATCACCTGACACAGCCCTTCCTATTTCAAACTCGGTATCCAAGATAACATCCCTTACAGACAACTTCACCTCTTTTTCACAACTACCAATCACAGTATCGACCTTTATGGTACTTTCTACTTCTTCTGTACTGGTTAAGGGGTTGGAATTTCCTGATTTTTGAGGTTGTCTTCTAAAGCGCTTTTCTCATTCTCATGCATCACCTCTACTAACCTATAGATTTCAACACCTTTGTCTTGACTTGACACCTCTATCCCATCATCATTATCAAACGTTTCTTCCGTAAGACCAAAGAGTTGGGAGGTAGTAGCAGTTTTAGCACTGATGTCAGAGTCGGGGTTGTCAGAAAAAGAGGGTTTTGTAGATTCAGATATAAAAACTTTTGATTTGTGTTTCTCTTGAGTTTTAGAGGGACCAGGAACAACTGGTTTAGGTGAAAGTACATTGGGTTTTTGGATGGTAGAAATGTGACCTTTTTGAGAGGGGGAGGATGATAGTGGGTCTGTTGGAGTGGGTTCTTTGGGAGGTGAGAGAGGGGTTGATTTCTGTTCTAACAGAAAATGAGGACTCAAGGTTAGACATGGTCTATTTTGAGCGAAGAGATGGAGAGGAGAGTAGGAATTGATGGAGTGTAAGGGTTTGTGGGATTATGTGAGAGAAAGGAAAGAAGAGTGTAAAATGGCTTATATGGGAGGAAGGAACCAATTTCTATTGGTTTGATCAAAAAGGCTTTTACAACCGGGTCGGTTCAGAGAAAAGAGACGTTTGGCTTAAAAAGAAGCGAGAATTAATGATGACATGGCACTTAGGCAAAATTAAAAAGTATGTAAATGCTTGAAAGGACTACTAACCTGAGTCATAGGGACCTGATTCCTTGACCTTTATGAAGACAGCTTACACAAAAACTCTGAAAAGTGTAATGTCTCCAATGTTAGGTTGTCCTCTTTTCTCAACATAGCCATTCATAGAGGAGCCATGAGATGATTTTGAACACCCACAACTTCAACTGACTCAATCTATGTAGCTCAAGCATTGTTTCAAGTGTTTAGATGACATCGCTAATTGCATATTCAACTCCACTCCATGAGTGCTCTTTAAATTCATAAAGAACTTAGTTCAAAGGACTTCAGCATATCCAACAAGCTTGTGTTGTCTCCTGACAAGAAGTGGTTTCTATCCTTTGGATACAACAAAAATTTGCTTGACACTTCAAGGATTTTAACATCGTCCCTCCTAAACCTTTGTGCAAATGCTTGATTGCATTGAAGTAGGGTGCCTTTTGATGGTTTACAAGTTTGCAAACACAGAAGACGATTTTCCTTATTTATCATCCCTTGTTCAGAACTTTTGTCCATGAGCTGGACATCCCTCTCTTCTCTCTTCTCAAGTCATCTTTAAGAGGAAGTTTTGATGTTCAACATGCTTGCCTCGAGAAGTGAGCAACCTTATCAAGCTGAAGTGATAGCTTAGGAACCTTAGGTCCTATATCCTTATTTGGTGTACCTACTTGAGCCGGATGAAAGGAAACTTTCACGTCCGATTTTGAAGGGGGGGGGGGAGGGAGATCCTATAGACTCCTCTCCCAATTTTTCTTTTGCTAGGCCCATAACTAAAAAACCCACTTTCTTACGATTACGAGGTTTGTTCGAATATGAAATCCAATCTTGGAAACACAGCATCCCGCTTTTTTTTACTACCCAGGGTTTCGATACATTTCGCAATCGAGAAATCTCTACTGGCGCAGGTGCTATCCGAGAACAG